>NW_018218491.1:35212-54128 GCF_001263595.1 Phalaenopsis equestris | reverse complement strand
CCACTCATTTATAGTGAACAATTTTTCATCTGGAAAATGTTCATTAATTTCTTTTTCAAAATAGATTGGTTTTTCTAATTCAAGCCTAGACAAATGATCAGCAATTTGATTTTCAATCCCCTTCAGATCTACTATTACAAAATCAAATTCTTGCAAAAGAAGAATCGATCTTGTAAGCCTAAGTTTAAAATCCTTCTTTTTCATTAAGTAATTAATAGCAGAATGATTTGTATGCACTACAAAATGAGTTCCAATTAAATATGATTTAAATTTATCAGAAGCATATACTATTACTAATAATTCTATTTCAATTGTTGTATAATTATTTTGAGTTTCATTAAGAGTTTTACTAGCATAGTAAATAACTTTAAAAATTTTATCATATATTTGTCCTAAAACAGCTCCTATAGCATAATCACTAGCTTCACACATCAAATGAAAAGGTTTTCCCCAATTTGGTGAAACTATAATTGGTGTAGTGATTAATTTTTCCTTTAATAAATTAAAAGCTTTTAGGAATTCTTCATCAAAATTAAAAATTGCATCTTTCTCTAGTAAATGACGTAAAGACTTAACAATCTTTGAAAAGTCTTTAATATATCGCATGTAGAGTCCAACATGTCCTAAAAAAGCTCCTAATTTCCTTACATTTCTTGAAGAAGGTAAATTAGCAATCACTTGAGTTTTAGCAGGATCTACTTCTATACCATTTTCTGATATTTGATGACCTAATAGAATTCCTCCTACTACCATAAATTGGCATTTTTCCCAGTTAAGGACTAAATTTGTTTCTTCACAGCGCTTAAGATCTTTGGATAAATGTTCTAAACATGAGTCAAATGAAGTTCCAAACACTGAAAAGTCATCCATGAATACTTCAATCCCTTTTTCAATTAAATAACAAAAAATTGTCATCATACATCTTTGAAATGTAGTAGGGGCATTATATAAACCAAAGGGCATCCTTCTAAAAGAAAAAGTACCATAAGGACTGGTAAAAGTCCCTTTCTCTTGATCCTCAAGACGTATTTGTATATGGTGATAACCAGTATATCCATCCATAAAAGAAAAGTATTTATGCCCAGTTAGTCTATCCAACATTTGATCTAGAAAGGGTAGTGAAAAATTATCTTTCCTAGTGGCAAGATTTAATTTTCTATAATCAATGGATATTTGCCACCCTATAACTTGTCTAGTAGGTATTAATTCATTATGTTCATTCAAAGTTACAGTTACTCTTCCTTTCTTAGAAACGTAGTGAAATGGCTTAACCCATGCACTATCTAAAATAGGGTAGATAATTTCAGCATCTAACCACTTTAAAATTTCTTTCTTAACAACTTCTTTCATAACAGGATTTAGTCTCCTTTCAGGATCAACCCTGGGTTTGCAATTCTCTTCGATATGAATTCTATGCATACAAATTGAAGGACTGATTCCTTTAATATCAGCAATTGTCCATCTAAAGGCTTTCTTAAAATTTTTCAAAATTTTCATCAACCTTTCTTCTTCTTCCATCGTTAATTTTGAAGAAATTTTAACTGGTAAAATAGAGGAATCTCCTAAAAAGGCATATTTTAAATATTTAGGAAGTAACTTCAACTCAAGTTCTTGAGGTTTTTCAATTGATGTACAAAATGATTTATATTTGTCTATTGTGTCCAAAATTTCAAAACTTTCTCAAACATAGTTTAAATCTTCCTTAAAAAGTTCTTCACATCGATCTAATTCCTCTTCTTGCTCGTGTTCCAAATCTTTTTCTTCAGATTTTTGTTTATAATTTATTTTGAAATGACATTCACTTAGATATCTTATAACATTGATTTTATAACAATCCTCATCTTTACCTTTTGTAGGATATTTCATTGATCTTGAAATATTGAATGTAATAGTTTAATCATTTAGGTACATTGTTAATTCCCCATTATGCACATCTATCTTTGTTCTTCCTGTGGCTAGGTAAGGTCTTCCTAAAATGATAGGTATCTCTTTATCTTTCTCCATATCTAGCACAATGAAATCAACAGGAAAGATAAATTGATTCAGTCCCAAACTTTTGAATATTGATAATGTCATAAGGTTAATGTTTGCACCTAAATCACATAAAGCTTTCCCATAAAATTTGTCTTCTATTGCACATGGAATTGTAAAGCTACCTGGATCTTTAAGCTTTTCAGGAATCTTTTTCTAAATTATAGCACTGCACTCCTCATTAAGTGCAACAATCTCATTATCTTCAAACTTCCTTTTCCTGTTGAGAATATCCTTCATAAACTTTACATAGCTTGACATTTGTTCTAAGGCTTCATCAAATGGAATATTAATTGTAAGCTTCTTAAATATTTTCAGAAATTTTGAAAGTGCTTATTCAACTTCTGTTTGTGAAGTCTCTGAGGAAATGGAGGTGGTCATTTTTCTAAATAAATTTTTAGTGAAGGAATAAGTCTTTCAGAATCTCTTGGAGTGTCCTCTTTTGATTCTTCAATTTCTTCTTTCTCTACTTCAATTTCTTCTTGAACCCCACCTTCCAACTCTCTTCCGCTTCTAAGTTGAACGACTTTTACTTGCTCTTTATTCTAGTCTTTTAGATTTGATTCAATATTACTAGGAAGTGTTCCTTGGGATCTATTACTTAATGATTTTGCTATTTACCCAAGTAGATTCTCAATATTTCTAATTGTAGCTCCTTGACTTTATATTTAATTTCTCATTTGTAACCCCACTTCTTCTATAGAAAACTTCTTCTTAAATTGTGTATTACTATTGAAACCTGGAGGATAAGTAGATCTATAATTATTATTCCATTGATTATTCTAGCTTCCAAATGGGTTTACTTGGTTGTTCCCCAATTATTGATTATTACTACCAGAATTATTATTCTAGTTAAGGTTGGGATGGTTCTTCCAACCTGGGTTATAATAATTTGAATATGGGTTATTCTGCTTATTATTTATGGCATTCAAAGTTTCTAATGATGCTTGAGAATCTATCATTTGGCCTAACGAATTCTCTTCAATCATGGAAATTGGTTGGGAAAAATTCATTTCAAATTGGTCTAACTTCCTTGAAATTGTAGCAACTTGATTTGCTAACATAGTAAATGCATCAGTTTCATGAATATTGACTACTTTCTTAGGTTTCACCCTCTCAGAATGCCATTAAAAATTATTGGTAGCCATTTATTCAATTAAAGCATAAGCATTATGAAATGATTTTGACATCAATGAACCTGCAGCTGTGGCATCGATAATTGATCTAAGAGATCTAACTAATCCATTTTAAAAAGTTTGAATTATTGACCAATCTTGTATAGCATGGTGTAGACACTTTCTTAAGAGTTCTTTAAATCTTTCCCATGCTTCATAAATAGATTCCCCTTCAAATGGATTAAAAGATGTAATATCATTTCTAAGCTTTGAAGTTTTCGATGGTGAAAAATATTTAGCAAGAAATTTTTGTACTAAATCACCCCAAGTTCTGATAGGTCTGGGCTCTAATGAATTCAATCACATCTTAGCATTATCCTTCAATGAAAAAGAAAGTAACCAAAGTCTTATGACATCATCTGATACAATATCATCTGATACACCATCTATAGCGCAAAATTCTAGAAAATTGGCAGGATGTAAATTTAGATCTTCACTTGGTAATCCCCCAAACTAATTATTTGATACCATTTGGATAATAACAGGTTTAAGCTTAAATGAATTAGTGATGCACCAAAAATATTTGCATTTTTAGACTCACATTTTATACCTATTTTTGATGATATTGCAGTTTAGTGGAAGGTATTTTGATATTTTCTTGCACGTTGTTGATTTTTAGGGCTTAAAGCAAAAAGAAAGCAAAAAAAGATAAAATTTAGACTCAAATGACATTTTTGAAGAAATTCTCAACACCCACAGCGCCGACGTCAGTGCCGTCGGCACATAACAAATTAACGAGGAGATTTTTTACTGTGTTGATGGTGTCAGACCTGCGTCGACGGTGTCAAAGGCGGTGCAGTTCAACCCCCATTTCTAGAAGGTTCGATGTATTTGGATGATTTTGAAGAGTTTTTGGAGACACCTCTTAGAGAACCGACCTTGGGCTTTATTTGGAGCTAAATTTCATCAGAAAAGCACTCCTCTACATTTTTCACTCCTCTACTTTCATTTTTTGCACCACATCATTCCATTCCACTTCCATATTGGAGTCAATTAGTGATTTGAGTCAATTAGTGATTTTGTTTTCATAGTTTAGAGTTTTTATGGTGAGATTTATTGTGAAACTTTCTGTAAGAGTGTTGGAGAAGGAGAAATGTGAGAGATATCTTTTACCTGCAGTTTTAAGGAAAGGCTACAAAGGATTTGCTTTGAGAAAGATTTTTCAGATAAGTATTGTTTGTTTATTAGTATTATATGAACTTTCTTTTATATATGAAATTTGTGTTTTGTTATTTCTTTCTCATGAAGTCTGAGTAGTTCCCTCTATGTTTCTCCCTACTCTGAGATATGGTGAAATGAAGATATAATATGAAATTGCCAATATTAAATTGTAAAATAAATTGTAAAATAAACTTAACTCTGAACTTAATTTACTTTTCAATCTGGTCAATTGAATTGTTAAAATGTGTTGTGAAACATATGATCTAGGAGATGGAGTATATCTAGGAAAAATGTGTTGTGAAACATATGATCTAGGAGATGGAGTATGAGTTCTACAACAGAGTAAGGATCATATTTGATTCCATGGAATTAAGTGTCATATATGGAATTAAGTGTAAATAAATAGGGAAATGTTCTTTTTTGGGTGTAGAATTAGAGAACCTTTAGGTTGACAGACTAAAATCTTGAATTCAATCTTAGTGTTTAAAAATTGAAGCGAGAGCTAGCCTTCAGGTGAAGGTAAGTGGGAGCACTGGAACTGCTTATAATAACTTAAAGTTTAAATAAGACTTTCTAAAAATAGAAAATTTCTTTTAAATCAAAAGATTCTTTACGATTTTCACTTCACTTCCTCGGCAATGGTGTCAAAAACTTGATCCCGAAACAACTATATGCAACAATATAACAATAATTTTGATTATATTTTTCACTTATATTATTTTATTTTGCAACAACACCAAAAACTTGATCCTGAAGAAAAATAAGAATTTAACTTTTAATTCATATATATTGGGATACTAAACAAGTATATGTATTATATGGGATACTACACAAGTATATGTATTGTTATCAAGTAATATAGAACTTTTTGATTAAGACCTGAATATCGAACCCACAGGGAAGATATACAATATGCACCTTTTGGAAAACTTTCTAATTTTTAAAAAGAAAACTATTTAAACTAATGACATTTTTGCAATAAAGAAAGTTTAAACATTTTTGGTAATTTTAATATTTTGACAAAAAAATAAACTTAAAAAGATAATTTGAGTTTTTGTAGAAGAAAAACAGTAAATATAAAAATATCTTTCTTCTTATCATGAATCAATAATAAGTATAAAAATCCTATTGTGGAAGTATGCATATTGTGTTGTGCCAAATAGGAGCAATAATATTCTTTACCTTTACTAGAGATGCTATAAAGAAATTGGCTAATTTAAAGTCTGAATAGTTCTGAAGATCGGCTAGGCAGGGAAGATACTAGCTTTCACTCTAGAGTTCCCTCGATTCCCTCCACCTGGGGGCTAATATCTCGTATCAGAACCTAAAACAATAAACCAAGTTTGGGACTTTAACCTATCACTTTAAAGTCTCTACACCCTTCAATGATTATTTCTCTATTTATTTTCCCTAAATCATATGAATTACATTCTCATTAATACAACCTCATGTGATTCTTTCCAATTGTTGATTGAGATAATACCAGCCTGATTCTTACATGTTCTGATAACAAATTTTAACACCTGGATTGACCAAATCAAGAAGTAAATGAAGTACATGGATTTGAATCATCATAACTTTTTCCACAATTAAATATCAATACTCTCCATAACTTCCATCCAACACTTAATTTTTATCATTTTAAGAAGAAAGATAAAGAAAACTACCCAGAATTCATGAACAAAAAAAAACCACACTTTAGTTTAAAAGTAGAAGTCATTGTAAAACTAACAACAAGTCTCAATTAAAACCAAAAGTAGTCTAAAGTAAACGATAGAAACTTATCTCAAGTCCTCCACCAAACTCTTGAAGTTTCCTTGAATCTCTTCTCTTTTACAACACTCTCAATATAAAACTAAAATAAAAAGGATAAAGATGTGGTGTCTAAAAATCCCTCCAACTAACTCCCAATTTTAGAACTTTCAAAACATTCCAGTACTTTCAGGACCACTTTTAAAGTTTCAATCTTCCTTCTCTTATAATTTTCAAAAAGGTGCCTTGGTATCTCTTCAAAATGTGTCTTGATTCAATGTATTTACCCCAAGAGATGCATCCTTTCGCAATAATTTTCATCTATGGTGGTTGTAACCACCTATTAATAACCACCTATTAACAAAAAACTCTTCAAAGTTCACAAAAACTGAATTTACTCATCCAATAACTGCCACCGGCACTTAAGTGCGGGGCCTCTGGCGCTTAAGCATTGTCTTCTCTGTTTAACCTGCGCTTAAGCACTGGATCTGGCGCTTAGGCGCCAAAACAGATTTGTACATTTTCACCTATTTGATCCAAATTTGATCATTTCTCACTCCTTTAAGCATTTTCAATTTCTTACCTGTACCTAAAAGAAAAACACAAAAATACATTTCATTAAAGCGCAATATCTAAAAAATAGGTATAAAAATGTGTCTAAAAATACTATATTTTGGGCGTATCATTCGACTAGCAGTTTAATATTCTTTTTCGGCAATGTACTAGGTGAGGAATCCTTCTTTTATTGATCATTTCGATTGACAGAGGTAACTTCTTTCATTTCATCAGTAATATGAACTATTTCTGGTTGGTTGACTCATGGAGAAGCTAACTGTTGTGAATGAGACTGTCCATGAACTGTAGTCATGACGACCATGGTGGCGGCCATCTCCTCCATTTACTTTTTCATCTGACTAATTTATTCATCTCTTAGTACAACAGCTCTGCGTAGATCATCCACAAAGTTCCCTTCAATGAGAGGTTGGGCATCATTCACAGATGTGGCGGCTTTAGCCTTGATGACTTGAATATCCATGAAGTCTTCATCAAGATAATCTTCAAAAGGAAAATCTTTATCATCATCAATGGCCACTCCATGTTCTTTGGCCAACTCAGAAATCTCAACCATGAGCTTTTCAACTTTCTCTTCAATTATTGCTTCTTGGATCATCTTGAGATCTGGAGGACTTTCCTGAACAACCTCCACTTGTTCATCAAACTCAGTAGAAATAACTGCAATGATGTCTGATACTTTGGACCTTTGCTTCATTCCACATTCTTTCCATGTGAGCTCATTGAACCGTATTGGTATGGCAAACTTAGGTACTCATACCTTCTTCTTTAATGGAGATGTCTTGAGACAGGGTATCACAACAGAGGCATCGGCGTGTCAGAGAGAGGCTTGCTCCCCACGATGCAAACCAAATATAATATCAAGTGACTTCTTTATTTTCTCCTTCTTTGGGTCACATTTACGAGCAACAAGTGACGATATCCTTGGACCAAAACGTGACTTAACTGCTTGATGTCTTGCAGAACTTAGAGTAGCGGTGGAATAAAATCAGTGGTGACGACGATAGTATCAACTCGACTTCCTAGGAAGAATTTGAATGGAATGCGAGCTGACAAAACTTCAATTATTTTTTAGACTTTCGGGCAGATCTGACATCCCTTAAAATATCTTTCTTCATCCGAGGGGACACCACACATTGCACTCAATGACTGAACATCCTTCTATAATGGCCAATCTCTAGAGCACTGTACAGACTTTGGTGATAGGAGTGGGCTTCTCCTTCTCCTCATCATGATCGTGAACTAATGGCAAGGTAGCTGCAATTTTTTAAATGCTTTCATATACTTTTATACCCATTAGTATCCATTAATTGGTGAAACATACTCCCTCGTAGAAGTGGAGAGGCCTCAAGTAATCCGAGTTCCTCCCGGTGAGGAATCTCATAAACAAAGAATTTTTCTGGAATTTTGATCTTAGCAGCCTTCCAAATTTTCTGGCTGTAGTTTTTCCTTTGAGATAGGGTTAACGACGCAGACTTCAAAAATGATCTAATTTCAATCACTGATGGTGGGATGATAAATCCTTCGATTGTATCTTCAACTATCATAACCTCCTTTGCTTGGTAGTAAAGGGAACAACGACTTGACAGCTGTCAGGGTAGCAGTGGTTTTCACCTTCGTGCAAGAAGGGAAATCTTGAAGATAGTTCAAGTTGAATTCCACAGATCGGTCTTGTACTTCCAGAGCAGCAACTTTCATTATGACAAAAGGGGCTTTTTCAAGAACAAGTTCAAACTCATCGAATCCAGTTCCAAACTTAATAGTGGGAGTGACATTATGAGCATTGCAGCTAGTTGGCAGGTTGTAGAAGAACGTGAGCATCAGGAATTCCATTGCAACAACTTAAAAAAGAAAGCTCTAGGGTTAGTTAGTTGGCCAACGCCTTGTAATTCTAGTGCGAACACTAAAAGTTAACAAAGGCCAATTTGTAGATTGGGCAAGTCATTATTTAATTTTTTTTGGTTTGTGAAGATTTTAAAATTTTAGTAACAATACTTTTAAACTAGGAGGATTTTGTTAATTAAATAAGGAAGGACAAAGGAGCAAGCACAACACGACACAATTCAACTTAATTTACAAAGTAGCAAACCAAAACTGAAAGGACACGAAGAGGAAAGTAAAGTCTAGGGCCCAGTGCGGACCCAACTACAATGCATAATGCCTGGGTGAAACTAGGCCACCAACACACCTATTGAGGGTCTTACCCCACACAAAGATAAAAGTCCTAATGAACTCTTGGACCTCTTTGTTCAAAGGTGATTGAACAGACGATCCTGAAGTCCAAAAAAGTTGATCGTACTTACCCAAGAAAGAAATGTGTGAAGCATACCAATGAAAGAAGAGTAATTTGATCCATGAGGGACATGAACACATTACCGATGTACGAGGAAACTATTCCATGATTTAAATGGAGAGAAAAACTTTCCCCAGCAGAGTCGCCATAAGTTGTCGGTCGCCAAATCAGAAATTGTCGGCCGTCAGAATGGATATCTCAACTCCCGTTTTAATTTAATTTATGTATATATATATATATATATATATATATATATATATATTGGAAAAGTAGTATTTTAAGTTTGGAAAATATAGGACTGGACCGATCTCATATCCTCAATAGTTCAAATGAGCCTAGTACCATATACAATGCATTTATCTCAAAGAGTAGACACACTACATAATGGGAAGGCTCGATTAAATAAATTAAAGGGTTTATGACATCCTTTTAAGTTTGTTAAAAATTCATTTTTTATGTTGAAAAACAAGTTTCCCTATTTAATTTAAAAGATTAAATATGGTTTATAATAAATTGGGTTCTTGAAAGTTTCCTATAAGAGCAAGCCCCTATAGTTAATTACATCTTAGATCACCAAAATCAGCTAAGAAAACTCTTGATTAAAATTAGGCGATAGCTTTTTCAAGAATTTCAAAGGATATGACTTTTCAAAAGATCAGACAAAAAGGTTTGAAATGGAAATGGCTCAAATTTGGAACATTTATTTTTGAAAAATAAAGGAAGAAGAACTAAGAGATGTCATGAATCTGGAGGAGAACCTCAGTGACTTCCCAACCTATCCTATGATTTGGCTTCAGTTTCGGGGAGAATTATTTTAAATGTTACATCCTGGTAATTTTATTAATTAGCTCTTACATTTATACGAGACAGATGCACAAATAGCCTGGAAGATGTGAGGATTTAGGTCATGACAAATGACAACCTCGAAACCTAAAACAGGTTAACACTTAAATAATATAGCAAAGTCATACAAAGACCTAAAGAAAAAGATGAGGATTTGTTTCGCATTATGCAGATGACCTCGAAGTCGTATGACTTGTTGTTTAATTCTAAGGAAAGATATGTTGTTATAGATGCTCATGTTGTTGTAGATCCTTATTCTATTGTAGAAGGCTGCCACAAAGCTAGCTTCAGACTCCTCGACAAAGTAGTATTCCTAAAGTCTAAGGTTTAAGGGTTTAAATGCAAGTTAAAATTCATTCATTGGGGAGGGGGGCTTAAAGTTGATTAGAGCGACACCGGTTAAGATCCCACAGTTCCCTCGTTCCGCCATCACTATTTTCTTTTGAATTTATTTCACTTAAATGAGTTGTGAAACAAATTTAAATAGGAGAGATCTCGTTAGCAACTGTGGGTTATCTCCGTCGAGGGACTCCCGTAAATTCAAAAGGATGTTTTAAGTTTAGTGACATTTCAATGGATTTATTGTTACCTTTGAAAAAAGTTGTTTTAGGTTTTAAAAATTTTGTTAATTTTTGAAAATAGTTGTTTTAATTTTGCAAGTGAAGAAAAGTGCACATTCAAGCAGTTATAATATTTTACAGCAAAAGTAAATTGCAGAAATTAAAGTGAAAAAAAAGTAAAGTGAAAAAAAATTAAATAAAACTGTAAAAGCATACCTGTCATCTTCTCGGTTTTCCTACTGAAAGATTAGCTTTTGCAAGATGTATATAATTTTGCAAGAAATTTAAATTGCAAGGGTTGATGAAGGTGTATCTAACAGACTCAGAACTATCACTTATTGAGATCCGAAAGATCTTAGTAGATGATTTTAGAGCAAAATATAGCATGTTCAATTTGTCCTACAAAATGTCCAAGAGTTTCCAAAGTGTTCGGGGAATGAACTTGAATTGGTTTGAAGATCTCTTGAAACATTTTGAGTTCATTTTAAACTTATTATATTGTTCCATTAATTATCCAAGGTCAAGTTAAAAATGTTACTCTCCTACTCGATGAACTTTGACATTCTGATTATCTAAGGGGCAGGACACTCAATTAATCAATTGATTTTTCACTTAAGAGTTATGCAAGTGAAAGCCCCCCAAAAAAACTCATGTCATTAAAGATTTTGTACCCACCATTAAATTTTGTTTGTAGTGCTCAGAAGTGTTTATCATAATTGATGTTACTTTTTAAATCTCATCAAACAAGTTTAAACATCATGCCTAGATCACCTCCAAGCCCTTAACAATTTCAATGGGAGAAAATGACCACCATTAAGATTTTAAATTTAAGTGATACATATCCTTATTGAAAGATCATATCATCCAATTGTGGGCTTAAAATAAGTGAATTGTCATCCTCCAAACTTAAACCCATCAACCTTAGACTCATTTGATTTTGATTAACTTCCAAGTCTTGATAATTTAGAAAATTATATTTTTATTCTTATGAAAGAAAGGTGGAAAACTAATTTCTACCTTCTACAAATTATGTTTTAATCATCAAAAAGTATTCATTAAGATCAAAATTACCCATTTTGGCCTTTGTTTAATCTTAAATTTTAATTATGGCACAAAAGTCTAAAATGAACTTTTTGCCCTTGAGGTCCTTTACTTCATAATTTATTAAGCACAACTCAAATGACTTTTATGAATTTTCGAGTACCAAGTTTATGGGGCAACTAGAACATTAAAGGAGAAAATGTGGTTTTCAAATTTTTATTTAATTTAAATAATTATTTTAACCTAGAAAATAAGATTTTCAATATTAATTTATTTAATCAATCAAAGTAAATTTTTTTTTTTGTTCATGGAAAAAATATTAGAGGTTCCCTTAGGTCAAAGATACACTTAATCAAAATACCATGATTTTCTAAATTAAATTTTAATTTATTTTATAATTATTTATTGATTTTTAGTGATTTAATTAAATGTAAAACATGTTATAGTTAAATTTTTTTTAACATTTTTATTAAATATACATGAGTCTAGAGAACTCAAAGAAACTAATTTAATATTTTCATTTATATTTTAATTATTTTTAATTTATTTATTATAATTATTTTTAATGAAAAATAAGAAAAATACATTTTAGGCCTTTAAAAACATTATTTTTAACTTAGAAAAATTATGAAAAATATTTTAATGAGTTCCAATTGATTAGGAAACTTTTAGGAATATTTTGAAACACTTTTGTACTTTTGGAATTATTTAATTATTTTTTAATTATCTTTAATTTAAAATATAGCTCAAAAAAAGTTTTTTATCAAAAATAACTTTTATTTTTCTTAAGTGTCCTTGATCACAAGGAACTTAGAAAACAATTTTTCATAATTTTCCTAAGTGTATTTTATATTAATATAATTATTTTTTGTATAAAAATGCAATCTTCCTCATATAATCAACTTTAGTGCCCAAATTTAATCAAATAAATTTCATTTTTTTACAGTGAATCTACATGATGTTTACACACAATGTGGACTTGATTTTATTAATTTTTTTTATTAATAATTAATTTAAATAAATTAATACAATATATATACATTTAATTGACTATAGAAATGTACAAAACTATTCAGACAATCATGATATTTTTCCTTGGCTTCTCTGACCAGAGGAAACCTACTAAAATTTATTTCATAATTTTCCAAGTGATATTTTAATTTATATAGTTAATTTAAACCTAATAGCCATCCAAGCTTGAAAATTAGGGATAGTAGCACAGGAATGTTCTCTGACCTTGGAAAAATCAGAGGACATCCTCTTTACCTTGAGGAACAGACCTTGAAAGTTTCATGTCATGATGAGCAATGTTTAATCATAATGAATTAAAATGCCAAAGAGACTATTTAATGAATTAAAAATCAAATAGTCAACCAATATTTTTTATTTTTGGTCCACATTATTCTCATATGTTTAATAAGTGAGAGGGTATTTTTATTTTTTGATGATTATTCTGTGAAAAATATGAATTTTTGAAGTTCTAGGATTTAATTTATTTCATAAAAAGCCTATTTATCTACTTATCCACGCAGCACCACGCCATCCTCATCCGCTCCGAAGCGTCCACGCGATGCTCCTCCATTTGATGCCGCTAGAAACCTGAGAGCCTCATCAGTCCACAGTTTTATTCCATCCATTTGTCCGGCGTGATCACGACTGTCCATCAAAAAAACACCAAAACGGACGACAACCGTTCATTGTCCCCAACTGACCTAACCCGTAAGGCTTCCACACTAAAACCTTAAGACCTCAAGCTAAACTAAACAAAATCACTTTGGATTTGTTCCTAAACCATACGGTTGATTAAGCTTGAAATACAATAAATACGTAGGGAGAATTAAATTAAGCTCAATTTGAGGAGAGAGTTCAATACATTTGTCTGAGAGGGGAGGCCTCAATCAGATGGTTGTAGAAGAGAGAGCTCAATACATTTTCCTAGGTATGATTTTGATCAAACCGATTTCAAGTGTTGATCTAGAGCTAGGTTAGCGGCTCTCTATGATGGGGTTTTTGTGGGGAATCAACTTCTCTTACTCAGAGAATGGTGTGTGAAAAATTAATTGAATTTTGGTTCACCGTGAAGCTGTGGAAAATTATTTCTTGGTTTTTGTGCAAATTTCAGTGATGAAATTTGTCTTGTGGAGTGGCTGTGAGTGGTTGAGAGCAAGGGGGGTTGAGAGCAAGGGGAAGAGCAAGGGGATTGAACTTAGGAAGGTTTTGAGAAGCTCTGGTGAGATTTTGGCAAAGCTTCCCCAAGTTTCTTAAGCTTTTTTTTTTGGCCATGGAGGCTCAATTTATAGCCATGGCCATTGGGTTGAGCTCAGAAGTGGCTGGTGGGTGCAAAGTGGTGCTTAGGTGGAAGGAAAGAGAGTGACAAAAGCCAATTAGAGCTGGCCAGCTTTGATGGGTACATTGGGTTTAGATTTAAGTGAGGTGGCCCTCAGTTTTGGGTGGACCTGGTGGCTAGGGTGTTTAGGGAGCTCAGTGGGACTTAATCGTGATTAACATCAAGGCTTAATGCTTGAGGGTAAGGATCTTCTTTGGGTTAGCCTTTTTAGGCAGAAAATCCCATAATTTAGGGTACCTTTGGTCCATGTCTCACCTAGGGTGGGCTAGATGGGTTTTTCATAGTTACAAGGGTCCAGTTGGTGGGTGTAGTGGTCTTTTGGTTATCCACTTTGGCTAAGTTTTGTCACATTTATGTCTCAAGTTGGGCTAAGCTGAACTACTCATGATATTAGTCACAAATTATTGATCAAGATGGTGTAGATGATTGCCACAAAGAGCTTAGAATAGATTTAGAGGGATTTTGAATTGGTTTGGAGGTTCAATTCAGTAAAATTTGGACATTTGGTCATATTTGGGGATGTTGGGTTAGAACTGGGTTTGAGTTGGGCTAGAGTTTGGCTAAGGCCAGATTGATGGTTCAATTTGGTCCTCAAGATTTTCATGAAGTTTGAGTTGGGCTAAACAGACAGCCAGTTTCCGCATAACAGCTTCTGGATAGCACTTCTTAGGGCAGCGCAGCTGCAGCTGGGCCAAACAGAGCCTTAGAGTCCTAGTAGTTGTGGATGATAATTGTGGATGACGGGTCCGTGGTACCCCGACCCAGTTAACCTCTACCTTCTAGGATCACTCTACCTTCCTTTTATTGAGCCCCCTTTGAGCCCTATCGCTCCTTAACTTCGTTGATATCATTTTGACGGTTTGATGCCGATGAGCTGCTGCCCATTCGGGATACGACGAATTGGCTTCTACCCTTATGGCCTGGACATGCTTTGATGTGTTGGGATATCCCTGTCAAGATGATATATGTTATTTTGTGGGCCCTATGTGTTGATGAGCCGCTACCCTTTTGGGATGTGAGAGACTCACTCTTTGCCCAATGGTTTAGCGCAATCTTTGAAGCATCAGGATTGTCCTCACACAGAATGACCTTCCTTTGAGTACTTTTTGCCCCAGGTTCACGATAATCCAATACAAACTCCCTTTATCAAGAGTATTCATGGGTACCCCTAAAAATGTAATTAACCAAGTGGGATATGTCTACTTGGGAGTGCTCTTGACCCCAAAACAAGCACCTAAACCTGAATCTCTAGTTATGGGTAGTCTACGTATGTATTCTTTTGTGGATGTCGGTTTAGGGTGCGTTTGCCCGATCTTTTTTGGGTGGACACTCTTAACCTATCCTTGCGAGGTTTACTGTACGTAGGCTCTCCACGTTTTATGTTTTCTCTTGTTTGTTGCTTTATCATATGTCCCTTCTTATTCGATTCCTCTCCTCTTCGAATCACATATATGATTCAGGAAGGAGATTTATTCAAATAAGGGAAGTATACAAAGATCGACTGGCTGGCAACTCCTTTAAAATAAAAGAAAGAAAAATGAATGAAAAAGTGTCATTAACTGAGTCTTAGAGAAGAAATCATAATCGAAGGATTTAGAAGGCTACTAAAGCTTAAGTTTTAAAGAAAGTATTTTTTTATGAGATTTCTCACCAAGAGGTATTTGTATTGCTTGAGACCTCTCCGCTTCTGCGAAGGAGTAGGTTTCACCCATTTATGTACATTTATGTGTATGAATTTATAACCAAAATTGTTGCTTCCTTACCGATATTTCATGGTCATGATGAGGAGAAGGAGAAACCCACACCTATCACCAATGTTTGTACAGTATTTCAGAGGTTAGCTATTAAAGAAGGATGTTCAATGGTTGTACTACTTAGGTAAGTGGGATGTGCAGTGTCCCTTCAAATGAAGAATGAAATTTTGTGGGATGTGCAGTGTCCAGATAGTCTCAAAGATCAGCTAAAGTTTTGCCAGCTTGGATTCCCGTCAGATTCCATCTTAGAGACTAGTTGATACTACCGTCACTACCACTGATACCAATGATGCTCCAAGTTTTGCAGGACATCGACCGACCAAGTCACATTTGGGTCCAAGGATACTATCAGTTGTTGCTTGTAAGAGCGCCCCAATAGTGGAGAAAGTAAAGAAGTCACCTGGTACTATATTTGGTCTACACCGCAGGGAGCATGCCTCGCTCTGACACACAGATGCCTCTATTAAGACACCTCATCTTAACTCATCACTTTCAAAAATGAGGGTATGGGTACCCAAGGTCACCGTTCCAGTACATTTTGATGAGCCCGTAGGGTAAAATTGTGGAAAGAAGCAAAGGTCCATTGTATTAGGTGTCGTTGCAATCATTGCTACCGAGTTCGATGTATAAAGGGAGGATCCTCGGGAGAGCTCTCCAGATCTCAAGATAATCTAGGAAGCAATAATTGAAGAGAAAGTTTAAAAGCTCAAGGTTGAGGTTTCTGAGTTAACCAAAGAACATGGGGTAGATATGGATGATTAAGATTTTGATTTTAATAATTATCTCGATGAAGTCTTTATGGATATTTATGTCATTGAGACTAGAGCCACTAAATCTTTGCTCGATGTCGAACCTGTTACTGAAGGGAATTCCTTAGATGATTTACATAGGGTTGTTCTACTAAGCGATGGGCAAATCAACTAGATGGAGTGGAGAATGGAAGAGAGGACCGCCACTATGGCCGCCATGGCAACAGTTCATGTACAGTCCTAATCGCAGCAGTTAGCTTCTGTAGAAGTCAACCAGCCAGAGATAGTTCACATTACCAACCAAAGGAGAGAACTTGCCTCTGCTAATAGAGATGATCAACAAAATAAAGATTCCCCATCAAGTGTAATAACAAAAAAAGATATAAAGCAGTTGGTCGAACAACAAGTTTGGGAGGCCTTAGCCTAGTTTAAGGGTGGTGCATTGATTTCAATGGATAGACCCTACCCGAAGAAGTTTGATGTCATGCCTTAACCTAAGGGTTTTTTGTCACAAAAATTTAAGACATTTAACGAGATCAGAAATCCCAGAAAACATGTAGCACATTCTCGAGCCAGTTGTGGCAACACAGGTATTAATGAAGCCTTGCTCTTAGGTCAGTTTGTCAGCAACCTACTAGAGGTAACATTTGATTGGTATGTCGAGTTGCCCGACAAATCAATGTAAAGAAATTTATTGAGTTAGAACATTTGTTTGTGAAGTGATTTGCAAGGCACATAATCATTTTTCTATTGGAGATCTCGTAATGGAAAGGAAAAAAGCGTAACAATACTCTGGTGGACTCTATGCTGAGGTTGAGAAACCTAGTCATGAATTGTGAGCTTCAGCTATAGGAACAACATGTGATTGAGATTCTACTCAAAAGCATCCATGGGCTACTAACTTTAATGATTAAGGAACTCACTATCAAGTTTTTTGAGAAGATACTAAACATGGCCAACAATTTACAAGAGGAAGTCAAACATATGGATTCCTAAGAAAAGTCAGAAAAGTCCAGAACAAGTAGAGTATTTGAGAAGAAGTCTGGAATAGTGGTGACATTTGATAAGGGAAAGTAGTAGATAAAGATTTGGGCAGAGCATTCTCATCAGAGTTTCCAGGAATTGTCAAAGCATACTAATCCTCAGCAACAGACACATTAGTATCATCAGTCTACTCAGCATTCATACCAGGGAGGACCATACCAGACAAATGGTAGATGAGGCCTGACTCTTTCAAAATGGACTAAAATAGTGTATTCTTTCAAATATGAGTCAGTAGCAAAGATGTTCTGGAATTTAATGAAGAAGCCCGAGTTCAGATCACCAAAACCAAAAAAACCAGTGGAGGATGACAATAATGAGTATCCCAATTTTTGTCCCCATCATAGGATGTTAGGACACACAATAAACGGTTATTTCATTTTTAAGGGTTTGCTTGATAGGAATTTTAAATAAGGAAATATAACCATCTCGAAAGAATATTTAAAAGAACCCGAAAAGGGTTTTGTAAATATGATTTTGGCTTATTCAATCACTCTGATAGATCCATATTCAAAGAAAGATGGATGGAGAACAGTTTCGAGCAAGTCATCCAAGAAGATACAAGTTCAAATTCAGACCACTTTACCACACGCAACCACCCAGAGTCTATAGCTTACCCAGCCCAAGTTAGAGATTTTACTAGAGAAATCACTGCAGCTAGAGAAGGTGAAGAATGTCATCACAAAGACCAAAAAAGTAGGGGGTAGGAAAGGGGTTGCCTCTGTTAGATTGGTTGTCTTAGATTTAGGGAAGAAAATTGTTAAACCTCTGACCATGTATTATTACCTTTTGCCCCACCAATGTCCTATGAATATAATGACTATGATTTCTACTACCTTGTAACTATTTCTAGTGATAATAAAACTGAATTTGGCCAATCTAACTCTGATCTTGATTCCCAAACTGATCCTCAAATCGTACTTAAGTCTGATGAACTCGTTAACGAGAATGAACAAGATGTCAACAACACCAGTTACGATAGCACCGAGAGTGAGGAACTATATCTCGAGAACCACTATACACCTCTCACCATCTGTTTGAATTTTTTCAATGAAGAAGAGACATCATAACTTTTGCCAACATCATCTTGAGAAGAAGAAGACAAAATTACATAAATAAATCTAAGAGGTGGGAAGTTATTACTCCTGAGGACAGTTCTAGTGGATAAATGAAAATAAATAGTAACTCGAGAAGAGCTACCTCCTCCTTCCCCAGTGGAAGAGACACATAACCAAGTCAAGATTGGAGGATTGTATAAAATAGTTTATAACATGTTAGCTAATCTTAGGAGGTTGTCAGCCAAACTAAGCATTATGATGCTCTAATCTTATCAAAGGAGATGTGAGAGTTGTTGGTTACGACCTTTCTTGACCCAGAGCTTTGCTTAGCTCAATTTGCCAACAAATTCTTGGATAAAGTTTGTTCGTTAAAGGAACAACCTAGGATAACCTTCACAGATGAAGGCTAGTTGCTCGACACCACTGTTAACACTATTTTGGGTGTGGAGTTGCCCGTTAGAAGCTGTAGGTCGCCAGAATCAAAATCTCGTCGCCCACTTCAGAAAGGAGTTTAATATATATATATATATATATATAT
>NW_018218491.1:18143-35066 GCF_001263595.1 Phalaenopsis equestris | reverse complement strand
AGAAAGGAGTTTTATATATATATATATATATATATATATATATATAGGGGATTCAAGGCTTTAGAAGGCTATTACTGCTGCTAGGGATGTTGCTTCTCACTTCATTATTTGGGACATTAGGGATGGTAACATTTCTTTTTGGAATGATGATTGGGGTTTCTCTCAATTTTCTTATTCACCTCCCTCTGGTTATGATGCTAAGTTGCTAGTATATGATTATTGGATTGGTGATCAATGGAACTTAAATAAGCTTAATGCCTTAATTGGTGATGTTTCCCCTACTATTGCCACTATCCCTATTCATGCTCATGATAAAAATTATCCTCATTGGAAGTATAATGCTAGTAATTCATTTACTAAAATGCTCTACTCTAATTTACACCCTTTTACTCCTTAGAAATCGTATTCTTACACATGGCACAAATTGTTATCTCCATCTATCACTTTTTTTCCTTTGGAGGTATTTTCATAAGTTGCTCCCACTTGACGATATACTTAAAATGAAAGGGTTAAAGCTCGCCTCCTTTTGTTACAACTATAGAAGAGAGGCTGAAAATTTCAATCACATGTTTTTTTTAATGCACTTTTGCTAAAGAGGATGGCATCGTATTGGGCTCTACTTTAGGATTACTTTGCCATCAAATTTGACCCTAAAAGCAGCAATTAACACTTGGAAAGAATTTGATCTACTTTCTTTAAGCATAGTTATTTTCCTGACATTGTTTTATAGTTTATTTGGATGGCTAGGAATAGCCACAAATATGATGTTTCTTGCCATACTTCCTCTACTACTTCTACTTTTGTTGTGGCTTATTTTAAGAAGGCTTGGAAGAATTCCATTGTCCAAAATGCTTCTCCTAACGTGGGTAGGGGTAGGACACCCATCCTGATTAGATGGGCACCACCCCCACATGGCAGGATTAAAGTTAATGTTGATGGAAGTTATGCTAATGACTATAATGGCATTGGTTGGATTTTCAGGGATGCACCTGGTAAGTGTTGTACTTACTTTGCATCACCTTGTTTGGCCAATTTTCTTATTGAGGTTGAAATGATTGTTGTACTTGCTGCTCTACAAACTGCTGCCTCTCTAAATCTAAATAATTTTGTTCTGGAAACTGATTCTAAGACTCTCTACAATATGCTTTGTGCTAAGCTTAATCCCCCATGACATACTATAATTTGGTTAAAGTGTATTAGGCATATTTTAGAGGGGCAACTTTTAAATATATCATACTCTTTTACATACAAAGAAGGAAAAAAATCTGTGGATTGGCTCAAAAAATGGAGGGTGCAGGGGGCAATTGTTGGTATTTCTCCTCCTCTTATGATGGCTAAGCTGATAAATAGTGATATGGTTGATCCTTATGTTTGTGTTTATTTTGATGCCTCCTTTTGTTTCTTCATTAGTGGGAATGTCTCTAGATTATTTGGTTTGCTGTGTCGGTTTAGATGAAAGTTATGGCATTTTCTTGTTCTTATGCTCGGATTAGATGAAGGTTTTAGCTGGATGGATGGGTGGATGGAAGGTTTTGGGTGTTGGGTTGGTAGACTTGATGCTTACAATTTTTTATCACTTTCAGATTTTTAATAAGATAAACTATACTGCTTCTTCTTGGAGTTTCTCTTGCACTGAGAATTGTATTTTTTTATGGTTGTGGCTTTTGCAGGATAACTTGGTTTTTATATGAGACTACATTACTTGTTTTGAGGTTTGGCTTTCTAGCACCACTAACTATATTTCATCTGTTGCCTACTTGCCCTTATGAGAACCTGTTAGTAGCTTGTTATGGCATGGGTTTTGGTTGATAAATCTCCAGTTCTTGAATTTATATGCCTGAAAATGTTTTTTGGGAAAGTATAGAACTGCTATTGTGGTTTTCTATATGTTAAATGCTTTATTTTTATTGATGCTGCCTTGTGGGTTAGTTTATAGCAGTTTAAGGCTCTTTCTTCTTTGGTTAGTGAGAAATTTGCACTGTTGGATAAGTCTGTTATGGCCTGGCTTGCATTTTAACAGATGTTTCTCTAGTGATAGTTTATTGCCACTTTTGGATACTTGTTTAGGGTGTATACCCCTGTTTGGTCTCACGGCTTCACTGGTTTTTGGATGGTCTCCACTTATGGTAACTGGTTCATTTGGCATAATTTTACTCCTCTTTTTTATGCTTTATTTCTTATTTGGCAAGGAGTTATCCTTCTTTTCTCTGGAGCTGCGTTTTATGTTTAGTTTGGTTGAGATATGCTCACTTGCTGTGCCACCGCTTCTCTCCTGGACTGAGACTTACTGCTTTCTTGCCCACTGCCTAATATGCTCATGATGGTTTGGATGTTGATCTTTTGGGATTCTTGGATGTCTATAGAGCTTGAATTGGCAGATCTCCCTGGAAGCTTTTTAAACTTTGCTCTTTGAGCATTTCTTTATTTTCACAAATTTTGGTATACATGTATATTTGGGTACACTTCTTATGTTGGTATACTTTTTTTTTCGTTTTATGTATTTTTTTTGTTTTTTGTGTGGAATTGTACTGTGGATTGTGGAACCCCTACATTTTGATGTTTTTTTACTATTAGATGGGGATCCACTATTTGACCCCCTTATCTTGTACTTTTTTTTAATTATTAACACGTAACGAGCCATGGGCCGCTATTTTAATTATATATGACAACTCTTCCATCCTACATCTCTCAGGGTTCTGTAATGAATAAATCCACCCAATTAACTCTGGAAGGAACTTTTAATAGATTCCTTTGGGCAAGTCAGAGAAAACAAATGCATTGGACCAGGTGGCAGAAAATTTGTGGAAGTACTAGAGCTGGTGGGCTGGGATTCAAAAGTATCCTGCAAATTTCTCAAGTCAACTTTTGTAAGCTTTGGATTAGGTTCAGAGCTCAGATTTCTCTCTGGGTTAAATTCTTGAATGGCAAATACTGCAGAGATATGCATCCTTCCCTTGTCACTAAAAGACCAGGTGATTCCAAAGCCTGGACTAATATGCTAAAGGTGAGGACAAAGGCTGAAAATTTATTTATTTTTGAATTGGGAGAGGGAAAACTTAATCTTTGGTTGGATAATTGGACTGGTGAGGGCTTAATCAACCCCTCATCCATTTCTCCACTCGATACTTCAATCCAGGTGGCTGATTTATGGCTCAAAGGAGATTGGAATCAGCAAGCTCTACAAAACATACTGGATAATAGAATCTTACCTAAAGTTCTGAAATGCAACATAGACAGAGATAAAAAAGATAAACTTATTGTGAAAAAGAAGGTGTCCCAGTCTTTATCAACATCCATATCAAACTTTGGTTTTTCATAACAAGAAGTCCCATGGGGCAAATGTGTGTGGAATAAATTCCTTTCCCCTTCTATGTCATTTTTCTCTTCGAGATTATTTCATGACTTTCTTCCCACTGATGATATACTGAAATTAAAAGGTTTGAGGGGCCCTTCTACATGTGGGGTTTGTAAGTCCCAAGAGGAATCTATTCAGCATTTATTCTTTAACTGCACCACTGTTCAACAAGTTTGGAACTTTTTAATGCCCAAACTGAAGTTGAATACAGCTTAGCTATCTTGTCTTGTTTTGATTTCTTTCTTAGTTGGAAGGATTGGCAGGCCCAAGCATTACCCCTCATTACTTGTATCACTGCCTGGTTTATATGGATGGCTAGAAATAAGCTGAAATATGAAGACATCTATGTGGAAGCTGCTGCCATTGCTACTAAGTGCTTCAGCTATTTGCAAAAATTGTATTGTCATAGGAATCTTCCTGAAATTTTTTGCAGCACTGCTTACTGCCTCGCCTAAAATATCTAGTTTGAACTTATTCATTAAGGATGTCCCACTAAGGGTGGAATTAAAGTAAATACTGATGGCAGTTTTTCAACTTCATATGCTGGGAGAGGAGGGGTGTTCAGATGTGACAAAGGAAAGTGTTTACTTTACTTCCACTCTCCTGTAAGGGCTGTGGATCCCCTGAAGGCTGAAACTCCGGCAGTTTTCTGGGCTATGTTTATGTCTCATAAGTGTGGCTTTCACTCCTTAATTGTTGAATCAGATTCTATGGTTTTAATTAATATCATTGAAGGGAAGATACCAGCTCCATGGTACCTGATCCACTTGATCCAAAGCATTCAATCCTTGAGTGTGGGACTTAGCACCTCCTTCTCCCATACATTGAGAGAAGGCAATAGACATGCCCATTGGCTGGAAAATGTTGGCCTACACTCGGAGCTTCCCTTGGTAGGCACTTCCCCCAACCCCCAGTTAGAGTTATTGTTGAAAGGAGACCTTGTGGCTCTACCTTTCATTAGAGTCCTTTCTATTTAATTTTGGGAAGGGATTTTTTGTCTCTCTTCTTTTGTATCTTTTGTTTTTAATGAATTAGGAGCCTCTGTCTCCTTTTTTTTCAATATATATATATATATATATATATATATATGAAATCAAACTAATCCCAAATCTTCCATAGTTTAAATGAAAGAGAACTGTACCACAAATCTCGTATCTATCCCGAAAGATAAGCACAATTCTTAAGGATGAGGCTCAATCAGATAAACTAAGAAATATATGACATCCATTTGGTCTGCAAAACTATTTTATTGGCCGACAAGTTTCCCTAGTTAATAGAGAGAATTAAATAGGGTTCATATTAAGCTGGGTTAGGAAAAGCTTTCTATAAGGGAAAGCACCTATAGTTAATTACATCTTAGATAACTGATGTCACCTAAAAAAACTCTTGATGAAAATCAGGAGATATTATCTTCAAAGAGGTCAAAAGGATAGGACTTTTCAACGAGATCGGACAAAAAGGTGTAAAAGGGGAATGATTCAAATTTTAAACATTTATTGTTGAATCCAAAGGAGAAAAAATTAGGAGATGTCACAGATCCTGAGGAGAACCTCGGTCACTTCCCAGTGAAATTTAAAATATGTTCCATTAATCATCTATGCTCGAAGTGTGACTACGAAGTGTGACTACTGAAGTGTGACTACTCCGTTGCTCAGTGAAACTTGAAAATTTAATTATCCCAAGGATAGGATACCTAGTTAATCAATTGATATTCCATTTAAAAGTTATCAATTTTAGAACATTTAAAGGTTGTGGTCAGGCTTGTAGTGGAGAATTGAAATTCCACAGAGGGTATTTAATTAATTAAGAATCAGGGAACAAGAAAATAATTGTTATTTTTATTCTCCTCTGTTTATTGAGCAAGATGATATTTTTATTTTATTTTTATTTTTTTTTTAGAGAAATATATGGATTTTTGAGGTTTAGGCATTTAAAATGATTCAAAAAATCCATATTTTTCTACTTATCCATGCGGCGCCAACTCAACCTATGACAGCTCTGAACTCACACGCGACGCTCTGCTATTCGATGCAGCTATCAACCTCAGCTGCCACGCAACCAACAGTTCACACACCAAGGGTTGGTCAAACTTGATCTTCTCCCTTGATGAAATAGAAGCGCGATAGGACGGCTCCCCGTTATCGTCCCCAAGTGACCTAACCTGTAGTCGTTCACACTAAAACCTTAAGATCTTGGTCTAGACTCAACCAAATCACATGGTGTTTGTTTTTAAACCTTCATCTACTCTAGAAGAACCTATCCATACAATATTTGTGGTATGAAATAAAGTAAATACATATATTAATTCAAAATAAGCTCGGATTACGGTTGGGATTCAATACCTTTGTCTAAGAGGGGAGGCCTCAATCAGATGGTTGTGGTAGCTTTGACTAGACCTAGCGAACCTCTGAATGAAATCTCAAGCCTTGGTGAATTGTCTAGGTATGGTTTCGACCAAGGTGGATTTCAGGTGTTGGTCTAGAGCAATGCTTGAGGCTATTTCAAAGGGGGCTTTTGTAGGGAATCAGCCTCTTTCATTGTGGGGATGGTGTGTGCACAATTAATTAAAGTTTGGTTCTTTATGGTGGACTGGAGAGATCTGTCTTGGCTTTAGGGCAAATTTCAATGAAGAAATTGGCTCTAAGGGGTGGAATTCTCAAAATTTAATTTAATGTAAATATTTATTTAAGCTTAGAAAATAAGAATCTTTAGAAATTGATTTATTGGACTTTCTAAAATAAAGTTTTACTTATGAGAAAATTATTAGAGGATTCCCTAGGTCAGAGAAATACTTAGAGTAAATTTTATGATTTTTTGAATTAAATTGTTGTAATTATTTTAATGGGAGAATAAGAAAAATCCACTTTTAGGCCTTTTAAAATTTATTTTTAACTTAGGAAAATTAGGAAAATTATTTTAATGAGTCCTAAGTGATTAGAGGATGATTAGGCATACTTTGAAATGTTTTAATATTTTTGGGGTTTTTAATTATTTTTAATCATTTTAAAATTCAAAATAAGCCTAAAAATTTAAGTATTTTCTAAAAAATAATTTTTATTTTTCCTAATTACCTTTGATTACAAGAAACTCAGAAAACAATATTTCATAATTTTTACAGGTGTATTTAATTTAATATAATTATTTTTATTCCAAAGTACAAGGTTCTATAGAAAATCAACTTTAATACATGAACTTAATTAAATAATTTCAAATTTTTACAGTGGATAAACATGATTTTCATAAACAATGTGAGATTGAATTTTTCAATTTTTTATAAGTATATAATTTACAAAAATTAACATAAGTTATTTAAATTTATTTAAATATAGAAATTTATCAGATAAATCAATGCATCATGATATTTTTCTTAGACTTTTCTGACCATAGGAAACCTACTAAAATTATTCCCATAATTTTTCAAATGATATTTTGATATATATAATTAAAATAGCCAAAATGGTCACCTTAGTTTAAAAATTAGGGCTAAAGCATAGAGATTTCCTCTGACCTTGGAAAAATCAGAAGACAAAGCCTCTTTTATGAAGAATGAACCCTCAAAATTTCAAGCCATGGTGAGCAATATTTAGTCATGGACAATTGAAATACCGCAGAGGGTATCTAATTCAATATAATCAGGGAATAAGAAAATAATTTTTATTTTTAGTTCACATTATTCCCATATGTTCACTGAGCAAGAGGGTATTTTTGTTTTATTAAGAGGGTATTTTTGGGTATTTTTGTTTTATTTTTTATAATTTTTCTAGAGAAAGATAAGAATTTTTTAAGTTTAGGCATTTAAAATAATTCAAAAAATCTATATTTTTCTACTTATCCACATGGCGCCAACTCAACCTATGGCTGCTCTGAACTCATACGCGACGCTCCACTATTTGACGCCGCCATCTACCTCTACTGCCACGCGGCCAGTGGTTCACACACCAAGAGTTGGTACAACTTGATCTCCTCCGTTAGTGAAATAAACGCGCGATATGACGACTCTCCTTTATCGTCCTCAACTGACCTAACCCATAAGTCATTCACAACAAAACCTTAAGATCATGGTCTAGACTCAACCAAATCACCTGGTGTTTGTTTCTAAACCTTCATCTACTCTAGACAAACCTATCCATATAGTATATGTGGTATGAAATATAGTAAATATGTATAATGAATCAAAATAAGCTCGGATTAAGATTGGGATTCAATACCTTTGTCTAAGATGGGAGGCCTCAATCAGATGGTTGTGGTAGCTTCGACTAGACCAAACAAACCTCCGAATGATGTCTCAAGCCATGGTGAATTGTCTAGGTATGGTTTCGACCAAGGTGAATTTCAGGTGTTGGTCTAGAACAATGCTAGAGGCTATTTCAGAGGGGGGCTTTTGTAGGGAATCAACCTCTTTCACTGTGAGGATGGTGTGTGCAAAATTAATTAAAGTTTGGTGCACTGTGGTGGAGTGGAGAGATCTGTCTTGGCTTTAGGGCAAATTTCAGTGAAGAAATTAGCTCTAAGGGGTGGACTTCTCAAAATTTCATTTAATTTAAATATTTATTTAAGCTTAGAAAAAAGTATTCTTTAGAAATTGATTTATTTGACTTCCTAAAAAAAGTTTTTATTTATGAGAAAATTATTAGAGGTTTCCCTAAGTCAGAGAAATACTTACACAAAATTTTATGATTTTTTGAATTAAATTATTATAATTATCTTAATGGGAGAAAAAAGAAAATCCACTTTTAGGCCTTTTAAAATTTATTTTTAACTTAGAAAAATTAGGAAAAATATTTTAATGAGTCTTAAGTGATTAGAGGATGATTAGGCGTACTTTGAAATGTTTTGATATTTTTGAGATTTGTAATTATTTTTAATCATTTTAAAATTCAAAATAAGGCTAAAAATTTTAGTATTTCATAAAAAATAATTTTTATTTTTCCTAATTACCTTTGATCACAAGGAACTCAGAAAATAAGTTTTCATAAATTTTGTAAGTGTATTTAATTTAATATAATTATTTCTGTTCCAAAGTACAAGTTTCCTTAGAAAATCAACTTTAATACCTGAACTTAATTAAATAATTTTCAAATTTTAACCGTGGATACAAATGATTTTTATAAACACAATGTGGGATTAAATTTGTCAATTTTTGATTAGTATATAATTTACAAAAATTAACACAAGATATTTAATTTAATTATATATATAAATTTATAAGATAACTCAAGGCATGATGATTTTTTTTTAGACTTGTCTCACCATAGGAAACCTACTAAAATTGTTCTAATAATTTTTCAAATGATATTTTGATATATATAATTAAAATAGCCGAAATGGTCACCTAATTTGAAAATTAGGGCTAGAAGCATAGAGATGTCCTCTGACCTTGGAAAAATTAGAAGACAAAGCCTCTGTCATGAAGAATGAATCCTGAAAATTTCAAGCCATGGTGAGCATTATTTAGTCATTGAGAATTGAAATAACAAAGAGCGTATTTAATTCATTAAGAATCAGGGAATAAAAAAATATTTCTTTTTAGTTCACATTATTTCCCTCTGTTCACTGAGCAAGATGGTATTTTTCTTTTATATTTATGATTTTTCTAGAGAAATATATGGATTTTTGAAGTTTAAGCATTTAAAATAATTCAAAAAGTTCATATTTTTCTACTTATCCACACGGAGCCAACTCAACCTACGGCTGCTCCGAACTCACACGCGGCGCTCCGCTTTTCGACGCCACCATCCACCTCAGCTGCCACCCGGCCAGTGGTTCACACATGAAGAGTTGGTCCAACATGATGTCCTCCGTTGATGAAATAAAAGTGCAATATGACAGCTCTCCGTTATCGTCCCCAAGTGACCTAACCCGTAAGTCGTTCACACTAAAACCTTAAGATTCTCCTCTAGGCTCAGTCACATCTAGGCTCAGCCAAATCACATGGTGTTTGTTTCTAAACCTTCATCTACCTTAGACAAACCTATCCATATAGTATATGCAATATGAAATATAGTAAATACGTATAATGAATCAAAATAAGCTCGTATTAAGGTTGAGATTCAATACCTTTGTCTAAGAGGGAATGCCTCAATCAGATGCTTGTGGTAGCTTCTACTAGACCCAACAAACCTCTACATGAAGTCTCAAGCCCTGGTGAATTGTCTAGGTATGGTTTCAACCAAGGTGGATTTCAGGTGTTGGTCTAGAGCAATGCTAGAAGCTATTTCAGAGGGGGGCTTTTTTAGGGAATCAGCCTCTTTCACTATGGGGATGGTGTGTGCACAATTAAAGTTTGGTGCACTGTGGTGGAGTGGAGAGATCTGTCTTGGCTTTAGGGAATATTTCAGTGAAGAAATTGGCTCTAAGGGTTGGCTATCAGTGGCTAAGAGCAAGGGGATTGCACTTGGGATGGTTTAGAGAAGCTCTGGTGAGATTTTGGCAGAGTTTATTTAAGGTTCCAAGAACTCTCTCCTTTTTTCATGGAGAGCTCCATTTAAAGCCATGGCTGCCTTATGGACCCTAAGGCTAGGAGTTGGGTGCTAAAGCTTGCTGAGGTGGAGGGAAGAAAGGCTCAAGCATCCAATTAGGGTGATCCTAGTCAGGGGTGTTTAAATTTGGGTTTTGGCCAATGAGGGTACATTTGGGCTGGCTGTTTCTAGCAAGTAAGGTGGTGGCTAGCCAGATTATGGTCACTTCTTGGCTCAGGGAGGCTTAACTCATAATGGTAAGTGATGATGGCCAAGATATTTGAGTTTAGGCCAATATTTGAGTTTAGGCAGTTTAGGCCAAATATTGGGTGAAATCCCTTAAATCAAGGGACCATTAATCCATAGCTCATCTTGGATGGTTTAGATGAACTTATCCTGGTCCATAGGGTGTATTTGGTGGCTAAGGTGTCATTAATTTGGTGGCTTAAGCATGGCTAAGTTAATTTGGGTCAAAATGGCTAGAAGCTGGGTTTAGGTTAGGCTAGGCATGACATTGAGCTCAATTTATTGATCAATATTGTGTAGATGATTTTCATTAGAGGTTTGGAAATGATTTGGAGTGATGTTGAATTGATTTGGAGGTTCAATTTGGAGGATTTTAGGCATTTGGTCAACTTAGGGGTGTTAGGTTAGATTTGGGTCTACGTTGGGCTAAGTTAGGGTAAGTCCAAATTTATGATTGAAAATGGTCTATAATAATGTCATGAAGCATTTTCAACATCAATGGGGTGCCAATTTTGGGGTTAAGGCATTCAATTTTGTGGAATTTGGAGACATAGCTAATTTTGGGGTAAATTTGGGGATTTTGGACATGGGTTCAAAATGAGTGAAATTGAGGCTTGAAAAAGGCCAATCGAAGGTCCATTTTGATGTGTAGGATATTTAGGAGAAATTTATAATTCAAATTGCGGAAATTAAGGGGCTCATATGGTTCAATTAGGTGAGATGAAGCCATAGGGTCAAAATTGGGGGTTTTGAATTGGATCAAAATTGAGCTCAAAGAATAGGTCAATTATGGTTATATTTGGTTTGGATTGATCATATAAATGATTAATTTGAGTTTAGGATGAAAATTGAGGGTGTTTAGAATTGAAATTGAGGGAAATTGGGGCCAAATTGATGGACATTTGAAGTGAATTTAGGTAAATTAGGCTTTTAAAGGCAATTTGGGGGTTTTTGTCAAAATGGTCAAATTGGGGTCAATTGAAGGGTCTAAATTGGTTTTGGAGACATTTGAAGTTATTTTGGATGTTTTGGGAAAGTTTGTGGTCCCAAGGGTATTTAGATAGTTTTGGTAAATTTGAGGGTATATTGGTAATTTTAGAATTTTTGGGTGGATTTAGGTAATTTGGGAATTTTGAAATGGTTTGAAATGATTTTTGAATAAGTTTGGGTATTTAGGATGAATTTGAAATTTTTTGTCAAATTTAGCGTTTCAAGGGCATTTAGGTAGTTTGGGTGGATTTGGGGCAAAAGGCCAAGTTGGATATTTTGGTAGAATTGGGGTGCCAACCACCTTATATGAGCTATGGACCAATGAAATCCCTATTTGGGTCCTCTATGCATTGGTCTTAGCTAAACCCTAGCCTGGGGCTAGTGGTTCTGGAGGACTATCTACATGAGTCTCTCAAGAGATCAAAAGGATCAAAGTCAACAATTCTGGGTTTAGGGTTGTAAGTGGATACAGGTGATAGTGAGTGCAAGTGAGTGAACTAGCTCCAGACCAACACCTAGGGTGAACCCTAAAGTGAAGCAGTCTAATGGGGACTCTCCTAGAGATCCTCCATACTGCCACCCTACTTAGTGCTAGAGGTTAGGTCCAATATGTGGAACTTCAAGTTGATCGAGGAAGAGTTTAGAGTTTGTAATAGTGAGGTATCCTTTTTTAGTTTTCTAGGAATAGTCAATAAGAAATTCATATGGATAAACCTTAGGCTATTAAAGAGGGGATACTAAACTTTGACCAAAAGTGAGGTCAATAAATGAACCCTCAATAGGTGTGGTGTGCTGGGCATGCACATCGTGTGTATTGGCATTGATTGACAAGATCTACTAAAGCAATACAGACTTCTAAGCCAACCTACCTAGAACGAGGTGTAGAATTGAGTGCTAGCCATTCCTTGCTGGGGAATTAGTAAGTGAATATCAGATTGAAATTAGGGAGTAGAAACTCTCTCTGGGGATTGGTGAGTGGGTTTGAAATTATCAAGTTTCAGGTGTTTTTGGAGGAGGCATCAATTTATAAAAAAAGAGAGTCAGAATTTAGGTACCGACCTTGGATGGTAGGAATAAAAAATTAGGTACTGATCCCAAAATGGGAATTGAAATTTAGGTATCAATTCTAAATAGGAGAGTCAGAATTTAGGTACTGACCTCAAAAGATAGGAATCAAAATTTAGGTACTGGTCCTGGGATAAAAATTGAAATATAGATATCAATCCCAGGAAGGGAGTCGAAATTTAGGCAGTGACAACAAAAAATAGGAATCATAATTTAGGTACTGATCGGAAGGATTGAGAATAAGATGTCGTGTTCCACTAAAGGGTGTCTTACACAAATCTCGAAGATTGAGGTAGACAATCGAACATCGTGTTCCATTCAAAGCGTTCTTATACCAATCTCAAAGATATTTGTAGAGAATTGGATTCAGTGTTCCACTAAAGGGGGTCTTATACCAATCTCGGAGTTATGTGTAGAGAATCAAATGTCGTGTTCCGCTCAATGGGGTCTTATAATAATCTCAAAGATATGTGTAGACACTCGAATGTTATGTTCCTTTCAAGGGGATTTTATACCAATCTCAAAGATATGTGTAGAGAATCAGATGTCGTGCTCCATTCAAGGAAGTCTTATACCAATCCCAAAGACATGTGCAGAGAATTGGATGTTGTGTTCCATTCAAGGGGGTCTTATACCAATCTCAACGATATGTGTAGAGAATTGGATGCCATGTTCCCTTGTAGAGAATTGGATTCAGTGTTCCACTAAAGGGGGTTTTATACCAATCTCGGAGTTATGTGTAGAGAATCAGATGTCGTGCTCGATTCAAAGGGGTCTTATACTAATCTTAAACATATGTGTATAGAATCGGATGTTGTATTCCATTCAAGGGGATATTATACAAATCTCAAGGATATGTATAGAGAATCGGATGTCGTGTTCCGTTCAAGGGGGACTTATACCAATCTTTCAGATATGTGTAGAGAATCAGATATCATGTTCTATTCAAGGGGGTCTTATACCAACCTCAAATATAAATGTAGAGAATCAAATGTCGTGTTCCATTCGAGGGGGTATTAACCCAATCTCAAAGATATGTGTAAAGAATTGGATGTGGTACATATCACATGATAATCAGATGTCGTGCTCGATTCAAAGGGGTCTTATACTAATCTTAAACATATGTGTATAGAATCGGATGTTGTATTCCATTCAAGGGGATATTATACAAATCTCAAGGATATGTATAGAGAATCGGATGTCGTGTTCCGTTCAAGGGGGACTTATACCAATCTTTCAGATATGTGTAGAGAATCAGATATCATGTTCTATTCAAGGGGGTCTTATACCAACCTCAAATATAAATGTAGAGAATCAAATGTCGTGTTCCATTCGAGGGGGTATTAACCCAATCTCAAAGATATGTGTAAAGAATTGGATGTCGTGCCCTTCAAGGGGTCTTATAACAATCACAAAGGTATGTGTAGAGAATCAGATGCCGTGTGCCATTCAAGGGGATCCTATACCAATCTCAAAGATATGTGTAGAGAATAAAATGTCATGTTCCATTCAAGGGGTTCCTATACCAATATCAAAGATATGTGTAGAGAATCAGATGTCATGTTCCATTCAATGGTTTCTTATACTAACCTCAAAGATATGTGCCCCATTAGGGAGGAAAGCACTGGGACTCACATCCAACACAAAGGGTGGCAAGGAAAAGAATTATTGTCTCGATACTATCACTGAGAACAATATGAAAATAATGTAGAGAATATGTGGTGTTGAGTGCATAGATATGTGTCATATGAAGATAGTTAATGGTGAGGAAAATTCATGAAATTTTGTGAGATTTTGTGCAGAATGTGAAATTCTGCAGAGATTATGAAGAGAATTAGTGCAGACAAGCACAGTCGTGTTGTGCGAGAAAAGAGTGAGAGACCTCGAAATTGAGAGAAATCAACTCAACAGATTTATTTTCTTTTCTTGGTATTTTTATGACATTTAATTATCAGAATAGGTTTTTTTTTTTGTTAAATTCAATTTTTGTTGGTTGATTTTCTTTTCAAAAGAGTATATTTTGTTATTAAGTTTTTATTGTTTGTTCCACATTCATTGTAGTTAGGAAACAACGTATGGTTTTGTGGCTCTTTATCCATCATACAAAAAGGCAATTGAACAAAAAAACTAATTTCCGAAAGAGATTTCATTCATCTGTTTCAAACGGGAGTTACAGATTGAACTTGGGCTGAAGCATCAAAAAGTACAATATGTTGAACGCATCTAGAGTACATCTGAAAATATCTCATGCTGGTACATATCACATGATGAGCATATCCGATACATATATCATCATATTTGCTGTGTCAAAATGTAGTACATAAATGTATCCCCTGACTGTCCATCCTCAGTGGAGTGAGCTCCCGATCGAGCTAACTTACTAAGCCACACTCCAAAAAAAGGGTTACCATTACATGTGCTTAAAGGTGCAACCCTCTCATAGCTTGTAAGGTTGTAGCTCTTCTAATTTCGAATCTTCTTGGAATCCATATGGCATCTTATTGCTATCCATCCTTCTGAAAGTTACAGACATCCTGCGGTGTCGTACCTCTGGAATGTAGTGTTTGGTGATATCTGCTCCATTTCCTTTAAGAATCGGCACTGAACCCACCTGTAGTGAAATCTCCACGGATCCTCTGAACTCGTTGGGGCCAATGATGTCTATTTATTTCTCGAACAGGATATTGATCTTGCATATGATGGAGACCCTGCAAAAAGGTCTTACAAAATCATGATGGTCTATATGCGGGGGAATGCAATCACCTTTATTGTAAATGTTGATGATGCAACTATTAGGAATGCAATTGGCTACAAGTACGCTCCACCAAACCATCCTCTTAATAATCAAATTTATCATAGGAGGTAACAGATCCACCTTATTCCGTCTTAAAATTCCCGAGGGATTTCCTTGTCTGTCTTTGGTGAAATTATAATAGCACCCACATTGTATGATTTGTATGGTGATCCTCCCCTTTCCACACATCCATTTCTGTGGTTTAGAATAGGTTCTTTCTATTAGAAGACTCGCTCGACCTCTGTCCCTTAGGTCAAATATACAGTCGAGAATGCTTCTTTCGTCTCTTTCAGAGAAGATTCTGGTATACAGCTCCAAGCCATCTAGTATATTGACAAATCTTCCTTGAACTTCTTCATAAATTCAAATTCCCTTTTGATATTGGCTGTCGAGGATGCTCCCTCATTTCAATATCAGCAAGAATCCATGTTGGTGTTGTCTTTGTATCTAGCGGAATATACGATTCCTCTATGAAGTGATCAGTGATCTGAAATCTACTATTGGTGGATGTATACTCCTCTAGAGTATTGTAATGCTCTAGGTGGAGGACGTTGCAGTCCAAGAATTCCACAAATGCCTTTGTATCTGGTATCCGTGTGGGAATCTCGACGTTGCTTGTCGGGCAACCCGCACGGAGCTCATTTGGAACCACTGGTATCGTCGACTCTATAGTGAACTCGGACTCATCCTCTATGACAGGCACACTGGAGGAAGTCTCTCTCATGAAAGAATTGTACATTTTCCTTTCAGGAATCAGGATAAGCAAGTTTTCTGCCTCCTTATGGCGTCTTCCTTCTTCATTCAGGAAAGCTCTATGTTTTTGGCGATTGGCATTTCTGCGTTGCGTCCTTCGTAGTGGTGCATCTAGTAGACTCTTGTCACCAGCAGTGACTAGGCCTCCACTCGGTGTAATTATCATAGATGGCAGTCGACTAGTGCCCTCCATCGGATCTTGCTGCATTATCACTTTCTTCCCCTTCAGAGAGCAATCTTTCTTGGTGCTGACCTTGAATAGAGATGATAGCCCTTCTTTCTCTCGACGACTGACCACGTCCATCAGGGGACCCATAATCTACATCGACCTGATCAAAGTCCATGTCCAAGTCTAAGATTCCACCCTACGGTGCCCTTTTCTCAAGAAGTAAGATATACCATCCAACTTTGGAAGCAAAAATTAGCCTCTGCGAGTATCAATCTTATGCATTTATCAATTTTTAAACGTTTAAATTTGAGAGAAATTTCCCCTACTATTGTAACTCTTTAGTTAGTTGATCGATCAATAACTTAACCAAAAGGAGTTATAGAAAAAGGAGTTGTAGAAGATGTACGAGTAAAATTGGATAAATTTATTTTCCTTGTAGACTTTATAGTATTGGATATGGAAATGATAAAAAAATACCTATTATTTTGGGGAGACCATTTCTTGCAACATGAAGAGCTATAATAGCTGTACAAGAAGGAGAATTAATAATGAGAGTTCATTATCAAGAAGTGAAATTTAATATAGCTAAAGCTATGAAATATCGCGCAATTGAAAAAGATAATGAATTTTCAGGATGGAAGTAGCTGATTATTTAAGTAATGAACAAATTAAGAAAGAATTTGAAGACAAATTTAAGCAAGGAGAAATTTTTTAGAAAGAAGATGAAATTAAAGAAGAATGTTTGGATTATATTCAGGGCAAATTTGAAAGGTTAGACTTGATGGAAAAGGATAGTAAAAATCTTACTCCTTCAAGTATTAAACCACCTGAACTTGAATTAAAAAACTCACCTACCCATTTAAAGTATGTATTTTTAGGAAAGTCATCTACATTGCCAGTTATTATATCTTTCAAGTTAACTGAGATTCAGGAACAAAAGTTGATAGAAATGTTGAAAAAGTGTGAAAAGGCTTTTGGATGGACTTTGGCAGATATTAAATTAATTAGTCTTTCAATTTGTATGCACATTATTTTATTAGATGAACAACATGAACCTAAAGCTGATCCTCAGAGAAGATTAAACCTAATGAGA
>NW_018218491.1:15828-17841 GCF_001263595.1 Phalaenopsis equestris | reverse complement strand
ATAAGTATTATAGATGGATATACGGATATACCGGTTATCAACAAATTTCAATTACTCCAGAGGATCAAGAGAAAACAACGTTTACAAGCCTATATGGAACATTTGCATTTTGTATAATGCCTTTTAGACAATGCAATACACGTGCAACATTTCAAAGATGTACGATGTCAAGTTTTAGCAATTTTATAGAACATGGAATGAAAGTGTTTATGGACGATTTTTCTGTATTTTGAACTTTATTTGAATTATGCCCTAATAATTTAGAAAAATTTCTAGAAGTATGTGAAAAAGTGAATATAGTATTAAATTGGGGAAAATGTCAATTTATGGTTGCAGGAGGTATTGTACTAGGGCATAAAATTTCTGAAAAAGGCATGGAGGTAGATCCTGCAAAAATCCAAGTTATAGAAAAATTACCACCGTATATTAATGTTAAAGGGGTGAGAAGTTTTCTAGGACATGTTGGTTTTTACAGGCACTACATAATTTTTTTTTCAAAAATAACTAAGCCCCTAAGCATACTTTTAGAAAAAGATATGAAATTTGATTTTAATGAAGAATGCATAAAAGCATTTAAATTATTAAAGAAAAAGTTAGTCACTCCACCTATAATAGTACCACCTAACTGTGAAAAACCATTAGAAATAATGTGTGATGCTAGTGATTATGCTATTGGGGCTATATTAGGACAAAGGCATGATAAAGTTTTAAAGTTATAAATTTTGCTATTAAGACTCTAAATGATGCTCAAATTAATTATACAACTACTGAAAGAGAGTTATTAGCTATTGTTTATGCCTTTGATAAATTTAGATCTTATTTAATTGGAACTAAATGTATAGTGCATACAAATCATTCTGCTATTAAGTACTTAATACAAAAGAAGGATGCTAAACTAAGATTAATTAGATGGATACTTCTATTGCAAGAGTTTGATTTTATCGTAATTGATAGAAAGGGAAATGATAATCAAATAGCTGATCATTTGTCTAGAATAGAAATATAAATATTAACTAATTTTGCAAATGAAATTTTAGAGAATTTCCCTGATGAACAATTATATAGTAGTGATGAAATGGATGTACCGTGGTATGCTGATATAGTGAATTATATTACAAGTGGTATTCTACCACCTGGTATAAAAAATCCACAATTAAAGAAGTTTATATATGATTTAAAAGATTATTTTTTGGATGACCCATATTTATATAAACAATGTAAAGATATAATTATTAAAACATGTGTGCTTATGAAGAAACTCAATAGATAATTGAAAGATGCCATGATTCTGAATTTGGAGGACATTTCAGAACAAATAGAACTGCATATAAAATTTTACAAGCTAGATTTTATTGGCCTAATATTTTTAATGATGTTAATGAATATATTAAAATATGCGATAGATGTCAACGTGTAGTAAATATTTCTAGAAGAAATAAAATATCTCTAGATTACACATTGGATGTTGAAATTTTTGATGTGTGGGGATTAGATTTTATGGAACCATTTATGCCTTTATTTGAAAAATTATACATATTACTTGTTGTTGATTACATGTCAAAATGGATTAAAGCTATTGTTGTACCAAGATGTGATGGTTTTTAAATTTTTAATTAAAAATATTTTTACAAGATATGGAATACCGAGAGTAATTATTACTGATGGAGGGTCTCATTTTAGGAATAAGAGAATCAAAAAATTAATTAAGAAATATGATATTATGCATAGATTCTCTAATGTTTATCATCATCAGACTAGTGCTCTACCAGAGATACCAAATCGTGAAATTAAACGCATTTTAGAATAGGCTGTAAATCTTTATAAATTGGATTAGTCTTTTAGACTTGACACAACATTATGGTCATATAGAACTGCTTATAAGACTCTTATAGGAATGTCCTCATACAAAATGATATTTGGAAAAAAAACATGCCACTTACCTATAGAATTAGAGCATAAAGCTTTTTGGGCTATTAAGGAATTTAATTTCAATCTAAAAGATGCTGGTGAGAA
>NW_018218491.1:1215-15764 GCF_001263595.1 Phalaenopsis equestris | reverse complement strand
AACTCAATGAACTTGAGGAGATTAGAAATGAAGCATACAATAATGTGAAAATCTATGAAGAGAAAATGAAAATATGGTATGGTCGGAAGATTATTAAGAAGAAATTTAAACCTGGATAAGAAGATCTATTATATAATACAAGATTGAGATTGTTTCCAAGAAAACTGAAATCCAGAGGGTTAGCGCCATTTAAGGCAATTAAAGTCTATCATTATTGAACTGTTGTGATTAAAGATCCTAACACTGGAAAGATATTTGAAGTTGTTGGGCATCGTTTGGAAAATTATTTTGAGGGCCACATACCTCAATTTAAATAAGTTTTAATGTTAAATCAACCCAACTAAAAAAAAAGTATGTCAGATTGACGACATTAAACCAAGCGCCTTTTGGGAGGCAACCCATACTTATATATATATGTATTACTATTTAGTTTGTTAAGTGTCTTATATATTAGTAGATAATAATCCTACACAATTGCATTTATTATAAATTAAGTCAAATATTAGTATTGGAAGAAAAGTTGGAATTTAATTGAATGAAAAAATGAAAATTGCAAAAATTTGGCCACTGGCGTAGATGGCGCCCAAGAAAGCGGAGCTCAGCGTACAACTCCCATCGAGAGCTCCGGCAACTCCGAGAGCGGTTGGAAGGTTTCTGTGACTTTTGGCGGACTTTGGCGGGATTTTGATTTTCCAAATTTTGGGATTTAATCAAAATTTTTATCAATTTTTTTCTAGATTTCTTATGGCACCTAGATCGAGCAAAAATCGAGCAAAATTTGAGCAAAAGGAATATAGAATATGACGAGTAAGGGTTTATTAGCTTTAGAGCTAGTGCTCAATTTCATAGTTTTCAAGAAAATAAAAAAGTGAATCAGGACCAAGGTTTTAAAAATTTGGGAGGAGAAATTAAACAATTGATTATCGCTCGGCAGTGGGAAAACTTCTGCTATTTTAACAGTGGGAAAACTTCTGCTATTTTACTAGTGATGCGATAGTTGGGATTGTGATGGAATTTTATGCCAACCTTCCTGAAGCTTCTGATGATTTTGTTTTTTGTCGAGTAAAAAGGGTGAAGTTTATTCTAAGAAAAATTAATGAGTTTTATCAATTAAAATAAGTTTATAGATACCAGTATCATTCATTTTCTGCTACAGATCCAGCTTTATATGAAGTTATTTCCTTTCTAACTAGTGAGAAAGGGTCTTGGAAAATAAAAAAATGGAGTTAAAGTTAACTTCCCCTTTCTATGTTAAATGTAGTGTCTAAGGCTTGACATTATTTTATTTTTGGAAGGATGATTCCAACAAACCGTCATAGTGAAGTAACCAATGATAGAGCCATCCTTAACTATTAAACTTTTGTATTCAGCAGGTGATGGACATAAATGTAGGCTCTATCATTTATATGAACACTCGATCTTTTTCTCTGGGAGAGACCACTAGTGGATTGGCACACCCTGCTCTAATTTACACACTTTGTGAGCATGCAAGAGTTGATTTCAAACCTAATGAGGAGAGGATTGAGCCTCAGAGACCGATTGGGCCTGCCAACATCAAGACTTATTAGTCCCATGTTGATTTGAGATCTGGAAGACAGGCCAGGGATATTCCTTCTACTTTTAGAACCCCTACTTTTGGTGAGCCTACTTCAAGTGACCCCAGCAACAAGGAGTTGTTGGACCAGATAATGATTCAGTAGGGAGATATTTTGAGGATGGATCATAGGATGCAAAATATGGAGGCCAAAAATGCTCATACTGATGATCTGATTTGCCAGAAATTTGAGTATGATGCTGCTTATGATGATGCTTTAGTAAGATACCTGAGGGGTGACCATACAGTTCAATTCCTTGTTCACCCTACTTATACTCCATATCAACAGCATAAGTTAGATGTCAATGATGAAGAAGATAATGACTGGTGATCTTTTTGTTTGTTTGTTTGTGTTTGTACTGTGTGATTGTATTATTCGTGTTGTGATGTTGTTGAAGACTTTGTTTGTTATGTAATGTGAAACTGTAATGTGGAAAACTGTTTTCATTTTTAGAGTTTAGTTTAGTTCTGTTGTTATTTTTAGCACTTTGTTATATATTGTGAATAGCTCTTTCTCTACAAATTTTATATGTATTATGTGCAATTTAATGTTTTTAGCTTTGTAGTTTTCATATTAGCACATACAGTATTTCAAAATTTATGTGTAAAAATCAAAATCTCCATAATTTTCAATAATAAAGGTTAATTCTAGGAGATAAGATATTTGGTAAAAGAGAATAAAACTATGTTTTTCTATTATAAGTAAAGAAATTTGTATTTTAGAAGTATTTAAAATCTTAAAAGATTCATTTAAAAAGAAAAGAATTAAACTTTATAAAATCCTTAAGTTAATATAAATTTGTTAAGTGAAGAAATGTAAAAAGGTTTTTAACTTTAAGAAGACGATAGTGAAGTTCAAAATAGTTAAAAGGCTATCCAGATAAAGTAATTCTCACATATAGAAAACAAAAAGAAAAGAAAAAGAAAAAAAAAGAAAAGAAAAAGAAAAGAAAAAGAACGATGTGAGGAGAAGCATGAGGAGATGCCTATTTAAAAATTGGCTTTAGTAGAATCAACTTAAGGAAAAAGACTTGGACACATTTTTCTATACTGTTGATTTGAATATTAACTTAATTATTAATAAAGTTTTATGAAGCTCTTTTTCATATAAATTTCCTAAGTGACTTTAATTTAATAAATTGAAATTTTTCTTGAAAATAATAGAGGATCAGAAACCTTAGACTTAATTACTGAATATCCTTATACCTTTTGTATTAACTACAGTTGTTTTGAATTTTTCTTAAGTTAAACTTACCATAAATCATATTTTTATGTAGTAGAGAAGTTACTTGAGGACAAGTAACATGTAAGTTTGGGAATTTTGATACACTGAAAATATCTGCATTTTTAGACCCATATTTTATACCTATTTTTGGTGATATTGCACTTTAATGGATGGTATTTTGATGTTTTCTTACAGGTTGTTGATTTTTAGGGCTTAAAGCAAAAAGGAAGCAAAAAGTATGAAATTTTAAGTCAAATTGATATTTTTGGGGAAATACTCAGCGCTGGCAGCGCCAAGATCAGCGCAGAATAGCTAAAAGCTGGAGAATTTTTACTCAGTGCCGACGGTGCCAGACTAGCGCCGACAGTGCCAAAGGCGGTTCATACCCCGTTTCTAGAAGATTCAATGTATTTGGACAACTTTTGAAGAGTTTTTGGATGCACCACTTGGAGATTCGACCTTGGGCTTTATTTGGGGCCAAATTTCATCAAAAAAGGGGCTCCTCGATGTTCATTTTTTAATCTACAACATTCAACCATGCTACATTTCCATAATCCATCTTCATTCCACCACATATTGGAGTAAATTAGTAACTTTTCTTTCATAGTTTAGATTTAGTGTGAAACTTTCTGTAAGAGTGTTGGAGAAGGAGAAAGTGAGAGAGTTCTTCTTCATGCATTTCTAAGAAAAATCTAGAAAGGATTTTCTTTGAGAAAGAGTTCCATATAAGTTTGTTTGTTTATTTAGTGTTGTATGAACTTTCTTTTATATATAAAATTTGTGTTTTGTCGTATCTTTCTCATGAAGTTTTAGTACTTTCCTCTATTCTTCCCCTTACTATGAGATTTGGAGAAATGAAGAGATAATATGAATGTGCCATAATTATAATATAAAATAAATTGTGATGATTTTTGAACTCTGAACATAATTTACTTTTCAATCCGACCAATTGATTTTTTAAAATATGTTGTGAAACCTATGATCCAAGAAATGCAGTATGCGTTCTATAACAGAGCGAGGATAACATTTGATTTCATGAAGTAGAAATTTGTTCATGAAGATAAGTGCAAATAAATAGGGAAATATTTTTTTATGGGTGTAGAATTGGAGAATCTTGAGGGTGATAGACTAAAATCCCCTATTTGGTCTTAGTGTTTAAAAATTAAAGCGAGAGTTAGCCTTCAAGTGAAGGGAAGTTGGAGCTCTGGAGTGGGAGCCGGTATCCTCCTAGCCTAGCCACGGATTTAGGGACTAAACCTAAAATTAATCAATGATTTTATATGCACTGTATCGGGGTAGAGAATTAAAATTGCACCTATTTGGTACAATACATATTATAAACATTTATCGCATCTCATTTCACCAGAATTTCATTGTAGTCGAAAGGATGCTTTTTCACATAAGAAATCTTCATTACATAAACATAGTTAGTAGATTAGTAGTTATTATTCAAAATTTGCATTTTTGTTTTACTATAGTTTGGTTAACATATCAACATTCAAAATTAGTGGCAGTGATTTTTGTGACAGTGATTTTGTTTACTTTTCTGTAAATTTTCTAGTACAATTTATCATTACTAATTTACACCTTCCCTGTGGGATCAATATATAGGGCTTAAATAGAATGTCAATTATTACTTGATAATGATATGAATACTAGTGTAGAATCCCATTATTAATTGCCTATAAGTATATATATTTTACACAACTTACTTTTTAAATAAGGATCAAGTTTTTTGCGCTGTAGTTGTGTCAACTTCATAAATCCTTACATATAAAAAATCGGGATCACTATCATGGACGGTAGGCGATTGGTGCCCTCCGTCATGGCTTGTTGTACCATTACATTTTGCCCCTTCAGTGAGGAACTATTTTCGGTGCCGAACCTTAGCTGTGAGGGTAGCCCTTCTTTCTCCTGACGGCTGACCACATCCATCAAAGGACCTCATGGTCCATGTTGACTTGGCTAAAGTCCATGTCAAAGTCTATGGTACCACCCTACGGCGCCTTTTCTTTGTTGAGTACGAGGTTTCAGCCATCTATAGAAGCAAAGATCAGCCTCTAGCCTGACATTTCTCTGCAGACGATAGGAAAAATATCAGTGAGCTGAAACTTAGCGTCAACAAGAACAAAACAAAGTGTTTATTAATGAAAATTTTAGTTTTATGTTGGTGAGAAAATCATTTGTGTATGTGTATATTTCATTTAATTCAGTAGAATATCATGTTTGTTTTTAAAAAAAGGAGAAATTTTGTGTAATTTAAAAAAAATTCATTAAATTGAGGTTAATATTATTATAAAATTTTGGACACAGTCACAGACATTTGGTCAAATAGATAACCCCAGAAAAAACAAAATTTCAAAATTTCATATCAAGTGATGTCAAGCAATGTCAGGTTGTGTAGTATGTCTTCAGGTATTGACTGTTGATTAGCAGCATGGGTCTTTCACCTCAGAAATCCATTAACTGGTAGGCTCCTCCTGCGTAGACCTTTTCAATGACAAATGGTCCCTCCCAAGTCGGCTCGAATTTTCTACTTATCTTGCGGTGTGCAAGAATGGGTCTTTTGAGTACGAGGACAAGGTCACTAACTTTGAATGTCCTTGGGTAGACCAATTTGTCATGAGCTTGTACCATCTTTGCCTGTTAAAATTCCAAATGTTGTCATGCTTCTAGTCATTATCCCTCAAGACTCTAATTCTTCAAGTCTAGGTTTTGCACTTTCTTATGTTGTAAGTTGGTTGGCGACAGCGAATTTGAGAGACGGCGTCCGAACTTCTAACGGAAGTATGACCTCAGACCCGTACACAAGCATGTAGGGTGTGCACTAAGTGGGAGTCCTGAACGTTGTCTGATAAACCCGCAATGCTTCTAGTAATTTGTTTTGCCATCTCTTTTGTTTTCATCCAGTGTTTTCTTTAAATCTGTACCAATGTCTTGTTTAAGGCTTCAACTAGGCCATTTGCTCTTGGATAGTAAATTGTAGAGTTTCTACAATCTATCCCGTGTTGTTTGACAAAATTATTGATTTTGGTGCTTTTAAAGGCTGTCCCATTGTCAGAAATTATTTTTTGCGGTACTCCGAAATGGTAGATGATTTGGCTTTTGAAGAATTGAAGGACGTGTTGTGTCGTAACCTCTTGTAATGCTACTGTCTCTACCCATTTGAAGAAATAATCTGTAGTGACAAGTATAAATCTGTGTCCTTTGGAGGAGGGAGGGTCTATCGGTCTTATTATGTCTGTGCCCCCAACACTCGAATGACCACGAGACAACATTTGGGTGTAGCATATTTGGAGGTTGGTGTAAGACCACCCCATGCACCTGGCATTGGTGGCATTTTCTGGCTGTATCCATGCAGTCGGTCATCATTGCTAGCCAATAACATACGAGTCCTTTGATCTTTAGTTTCATCTCAAACCCTAACTGGTGAGCGCTACACAATCCGGCATGTACTTCTTTAACAATATTTTGTGCTTCTGTTTTGCTCAAACATTGTAGCCACATATGGTCAAATGATCTCCCGTAGAGGACATCACCTACTAGAGCGTATGACATAGCCCTTTTTGTAATGTGATGTTTTTCACACTTGTCCTATGATAGCTTTCCAGTATGCAAATATTTTATTAATGGCTTGCGCCAATCTTTGTTGATATCTACAACTGTAATTACTTTCCCTAGCTCATGTAGATTTTCGAGGTTGATTCAAGACAGGACCTGTCTTCCTTGTACTGTGATATCAATGGAATCCTCAGGTGGACATGCTAATTTTTTTGAAAGTTTTACTAGAGTGTCAGCATGGGCATTATCTCCCATAGGAATCTAGTAGAAAGTTACACTAGGTATCTGCTCCAGTAGCTTCATAGTGTTCTGATGATACTCTGCTAATCTTGGTTTCAAAATCTTGTATTGTCCGGCGACTTGCTGGAGGATGAGTTGCGAGTCACCATAGATGGAAATATCTGTTATGTACATTGAGATTGCTAACTCCAACCCGATAATTAGCACTTCATATTCAGCTTCATTGTTGGTGCATGGCTCTATCAGGTGGTATGAGAACCTCAACATACCTATAATTAGCAAGATAAAGATCAAACCAATACTTGTTTTTCCTGGTATAATTGTGCCTGATCCTTTGTCCTTTCTGGCTGACAAAGGTCAGTCAAAGTACATTTCCCAGTGTTGTGCCCTGAAAAATTCTATTTGTAGTACCTCCTCATCTGGTAGTTCATCATTAAGTGGGGACCCAGCTGAAGTGGGTGTGCAGCGAGGAAGTCTGCTAAAATCTATCCTTTGATAGCATGGAGGGGAACAAAAGTTATATCAAAATGCAATAAGATCATCGTTCATCTTGCTAGACGTCCGGAGAGTGTTGGTCGGGTAATGAAATTATTGCAACGGATTGACTTTTGAAATTAGGGTAATCTTATGATAAAGCATGTAATGTGTAAGCTTTTGGGTGGCAAAAATCAAAGCTAGACAATTCTTCTCAATATTTTGATACCTTATCTCCGTCGGTATTAGGCGGTGACTCAAGTAGTAGAGTGCATTTTCTATACCCTCATCATTAAATTGGGCTAAGAGGGCTCCAAGAGAGCCGTCTAAGTCCACGGTATAAAGAATCAAAGGTTTCCTTGGGATAGGGGCTACAAAAAAAGGAGGTTTCATTAAATATTTTTTAACGTCCTCAAGGGCCTGCTAGCATTTGTCTTCTCAAAAAAATTTGGCTTCTTTTTTAATTAATGTCAAGAAGGGCTGAGGGCTGACACCTACCTGAGATACCTGAGATATTAGAAATAAAGAGTCTGAGATATGCCAACTTCCCTTGGAAGGAATGTAGTTGTTATAAAGTTTTGGATTGAGGCCTTTCCAAGATAGCTTTAATCTTATCAGGGTCGATCTCGATTCCCCAATGACGGACAATGATTCCTACAAAATTCTCAGAGGTAACGCCAAAGGCATACTTTAAGGGATTCATTTTAAGGTCATATCTTTGTAATTGTTTGAACACGATCCTAAAATCCTACAAAAGGTCTATTTTTTGCTTGCTTTTAATGACCAAATCATTCATGTAGCATTCCACTTGATTTTGAATGAGGTCGTCAAAAATCTTCATCATTGCATGTTGATATGTTGCTCCAGTGTTCTTCAATCCAAACAACATCATTGTGTAGCAAGAAAATATTGATAGGTGTTTTGAAGGCTGTAAGTGCTACATCCTTAGGAGCCATCTTGATTTGGTTGTATCCCAACGATCCATCCATGAAAGAGAAAATTTCATGTGTCAAAGCGTTGTCCACCATCATTTTTGGTATCAGTAATGGGAATTCATCTTTTAGACATGCTTTGTTCAAATATATAAAGTCGATACAAACATGTATTTTTCCATTTTTCTTCTTAACTGGTATAATGTTGGCTAACCATGTGGGGTAGTGCTCTTCTTTTACAAAGTTAGCATCTATTAATTTCTCACCTCAGTAATGACTTGCTGCTTTATTTTGAGGTGCATTCTTCTGGGGGCTTGTTTCACTGGGGCCAAATCTTTGTCTACCCCGAGTTTATGAACTATAACCTCTGCTAACAGTCTTGGCATCTCATCATAGCTCTATGCGAAGTAATCTTTGAATTCTGTTAGCAATTTGATATGTTGTAAAGATTCTTCATCATTAAGTAGAGAACTTATAAATGTTGGTCGGGGTTGTTCTCCAGTCCCGAGATTAATTTCCTTCAATTCATCAACAGTTGATTTAATTTCCTCCTGAAATTCTTGTGGAGCATCTTCTATTACCTGTTCAGTAGAGTCATCCTCCACATCAAGACAATCCCCTTCTGATTCACTAGTAACAATCATACAAAATTCTAAATCATCGACTGACCCAACTGTAACAAATCTGAGACCCTCTTTCGAGTTTGGAGTTTGGCTTTTAACATTCCATAATTTTTCAAAAAGTTGTAATTTATCTTTTGGTATTTGTTTTGGCAAATGCCCCTACTAAAAAAACTTTTGTACACAAGGCAAAAAGTAACCAAAAGGGAATTCCATTAAATAATTTGGATCATCATCCAAGCTTACATTTTTTTCAAGATTAGTAGAGGTAGAAGCACAAAAGTAGTTTATCCGATCATACATCGTCTCATATTTGCTTTTCTTTGCATCTTCTAAGGATATCTCGTACTGAGGTTTCTTCTATTTAATCATCATTATATCATCTTCAGAACTATCTTCATCACCAATGTTGATGGTTGGTCTAGTCCATTCAACAATTAAGTTTGTTTTTCCTCGTCCACATCCCCGGCCTTGACATTGGGTGCATGAACTAATAGAAACTCCACCAACTTAATGTAAAAGAGTGGTGGAAGAGCTGAGTTGAATGTCCTCCTTTTTTTTGTTTTGTCTTAATCTCCACTTTTATTTGTCGTAATTTCACGAGAGAAGACAGTTTTCTTCGGAGGCCCATAGTAGCTGGAATCTTCATGAATACCAACTTCATGCATTGAAAATGATTGTAAATATCCCTTAATGCAATGTTCTTGTTCTTCTTTGTAGTACTTAATGCATTGGTGTAGAGACAATGGGGTGTAGAGACGTAGAGACAATGGAACCATATTGTGTTCATGAATCCATGGTCGACCAAGTAAAGCATTGAAAGAGGTCTCGGCTTTGATGATATGAAACTTAGCGGTTTTTACTAGTTCTCCAGCCTTCATAAGAAATGTAATGGATCCAAGGGCTCTATCTCCCTTTTGGTTGAATCCTCTTAGCATCAATTTATGAGTCATAAGTTCCTGAGCTTCAACATCCAAATAGGCTAATGTCCAAAAACTCATCAAGTTGAGTGATGCTCCTAGATCTTCTAAGACTCTGGACAACACAAATCTACCATTGTTAACAGAGATCTACAGTGGACGATTGTGGTCAACGGTACCGAGCAGCAAATCTTCATCTGTGAAGGTTACCCATGACTGTTCCTTCAATGAGCAAACTTCATCTGAGGATGTGCTGGCCAACTGGGCTAAACAGATCTCTAGGTCAAGCAAGGCTGTAACCAGAGACTCTCTCATCTCCTTTGATATGATCAGAGCATCGTAGATGCTTAATCTGGTCGGTAACTTCCTAAAATGAGCTATCACATTGTAATCAACTTTGTATGGTCCTCTAATTTTCTCTTAGTTATGAGTTTCTTCCACTAGTGGAGGTGGAGGTAGTTCTTCTCTAGTATATATTTGTTTTCCTTTATATGTTGGAGCTATTCTTCGAGGTAATACTCTCCCACTTCTTAAGTTCACCTCAGTAATTTCTTCTTCTTAAGATATCATTGTCGAATCTTTCTGTGTTTCTTCTTTTCTTCGTGTTTCTTCTTTATTAGAAAGATCTAAGTTGATGGCAAGCGGTGCACCGTGGTGCTCGAGAATTGGTTCCTCACTTTCGGTGCTTCTTCGTTCATTGTTAGTGAGTTCATCGGACTCAAGTCATTTTCGGAATCGAGATCGAGGCTAGATTGGTCAAAATTAGTTACGTTATCACCATAAACAGTTAAAAAGTTGCTGAAATCACAATCATTGTATTCATAAGACCCCAGAGGGGTAAGAAGATAATCATACAGTCAAAGGTTCGAGGATTTTCTTCCTTGAATCTGAGACAACTAGTCTAGCAGAGGCAGTCCCTATCCTACCCCCCAGGTTATCATTCTTCGTATTGGTGTTCTTCTTCTTCTTTGTCTTTGACGATGATGAATCTCCTGGTGAAAACTTCGTCTCGGGTTTGGCAGACTGAAGATTCTGAAAGGAGGCATTTTTTGAAGCATTCTAGATTTGGTTCAATATTTTCTTGGACGATTTGCTCCAGACTGCTTTCCATCCATCTTTTCAAATATATGTGGAAGATTGGTTAGATGCATCCAGGATTTGGTTTAGGACCCTCTTAAGCTTGTTCTAAGTCGCACTCCATCCATCTTCTTAAGTATATGGATCAAGCAGAGAGATTGGCCCAACCAAAATCATATTTATGTAACCTTTTTCAGGTTCTTCAGGTTCTTTTAAATATTAGTTCTTTTAAATATTATTTCAGGATTGTTATATTCCCTTCTTTAAGATTCTTCTCGAGCCAATCCTTAAAGATGAAGCATTCTTCTATAGTGTGCATAAGCAACATGTGGTATGGGCAATAATTTGGTTGATCTTTCTTATCGACCTCTTTGGATTTCTTAGGATCTGGTAATTTGAACTCAGGCTGGTAAGGATCTGGTAATTTGAACTCAGGCTTCTTCATCAGACTTTTGAACATTTTGGATATGGCTTCATCTTTGAAAGAATTTACCATTTTTTGTCATTTTGCAAGAGATATTCTTTTATTCTTGGTTTGGGATGATCCTGCTTGAGGTAGTTGCTTGTTAGACTAGCTACTCTGTTTCTGAGCATGTTGTGAAGATTGGCAAGAATTTTCTGGATATATCTTCATTGGTTGTTTTCCTCTATCGAAAATCACTATTGTTCCTGACTTCATTTTAAATACTCTAGTTGCCTTGGATTTCTTGTGAGAATCCATATGTTCGATTTGTTCTTGAAGACTGTTGGCTTTGGTAAGAAGCTTCTCGAAGGATGAATGGTGAGTCCCTTGAGCATGAAAGTTACTGGCCCATCAATGCTTTTGAGTAAAACCCAAATTGCATGATGTTCTCGTAGTTGAGGTTCACACTTCATGCTAAGGTTTTTCTACCTCAAGATGTAATCCACCAAAATCTCGTTGGGCTTTTGCTTTTCCATCAAGAGCTCTCTTATAGAAACATGGTGTTGTGCTCCGACAAATCTCTTCACAAATAATTGTTCCAGCTCAGAAAATATCGTAACTGATCTGTTGGGCAAATTAGCATAGCAATTGAAAGCAATCCCTGACATGATGCTGACAAACTGTTGGAAGAGTAAAGTTTCGTTACTTCTTGTGTTGCAACAAGTGGCTCGAAAATCTGCTATGTGTTGTCAAGGATTTCCAGTCTTATCAAATATCTTAAAGTTTGAGGACACGAAACCCTTGGGGAAGGGTACGGCATCAAATTGGACACGAAACCCTTGGGGAAGGGTACGGCATCAAAATTTTCAGGTAAGGTATACCCTTTAAAATCAATGCACCACCCTTAGATTGAGTTAAGACCACTCAAACTTCCTCGACCATTTGCTTAAATTCATTCTCCAACATGGCGCTCGATGAAGGATCCTTCTTTGGTCGCTCATCTCTGTTTTCTGAGGCAACTTCTCTTCTTTAATCAGTAATATGTATAATTCATGGTTGGTTGACTTCTAGAGAGGCTAACTGTGGTACTTGAGATTGTCCTTGAATTGTGGCCATGGCGGTCATGACCGCGACCATCTCTTCTATCATTTTCTCCAGTTGGCTGACTTGCTCATCCTTTAGGAGGATAGCCCTACGCAGCTCATCTACAACATTCTCTTCAATGAGAGGTTGAGCCTCGAGCGCAGATGTAGTGGCTCTGGTCTTGATAACATGGACATTCATGAAATATTCTTTGAGGTAATCATTATAGTCAAAATCTTCATCATCGTCAATGTAGACTCCATGTTTCCGAGCCAACTCAAAGAACTCGACCCTGAGCTTTTCAACTTTTCCTTCAATTAATGATTCTTGAATTGCCTTAAGATCTGGAGGATCCTGTTGGACCTCCTCCTCTTGTTCTTCCATCACACTGGCAATTGCTGCGATAATGTCAAATACCTTGGACCCTAGTTTCATCCCATGACCTTGCTCTGCGGGCTCACCGAACCATATCAGTACAACAACCTTGGGTACCCACACTTTCTTCGTTGATGGTGATGTCTTAAGATGAAGCTCCTTCTTCTTTGATGGTGATGTCTTAAGATAAAGTGTCTCAGCAGAAACATCGGTATGTCAAAGAGAAGAATGCTCCCCATAGTGCAGACCGACTACAATACTGGGTGATTTCTTCATCTTTCCTTTGAAACTTTAGGAATATCCTTGTAATGTGTGATTGATAGAATTCTTGGATCCAGTCATGACTTGGCTAGTCGACGTTCTGCGGTCCTAGTGACGGTAGAATTGGTGGTAACTATGGCTGTATCAACTATGCTCCCTAATCGGAACCAGACAGGAATAAGAGCAGACAAAGCTTCAGTTGATTTCTGAGATCTTCTAGCAGATTTCTTTCTTTATGGAAGAGGATACTGCATGTCCCACTCATTTGGGTAGTTCACTAACTGAGCAACCTTCCTTGGCAGCTAGCCTCTTGAAAATTGAACTGACTTGGCTGATCAGACTGGACTTCTTTCTAGAGCAACCTTCCTTGGCAGCTAGCCTCTTGAAAATTAAACTGACTTGGCTGATCAGACTGGACTTCTTTCTGTCCTCACCATGTCCATGAAGTGATGGTAAAGTAGCGGAAATCTTCTAGATACTCTCATACCCATTAGTACCCACTAAAGGATGGAATCTACTTCCTCGCGGGACTGGACATGTTTCCAGTAATCTTGACTCATCTTGGTGAGGATCTTCCTCAACAGGTATCTCCTTACGAGCTTGGGCTTTAGTAGCCCTCCGAACCCTCCTATTACAGTTTCTCTATTGAGTTCGAGTTAACAGTGTAGTCTTTGAACTTGATCCGATTTCAAATACTGATGGTGAGATAACCAATCCCTCAATCGGATCTTTAATGATCATAACTTCTTTTGCCTTAGCAGTAGCAGAAACAACAGGCTTGGTGGGTGTCATGGCGGCAGTAGTCTTGACCCTCTTACAAGAAGGGAAGTCCTGAAGGTAGTGCTGGTTAAATTCAATAGATGGGTCCTGAACTTCTGGAGCATTGACTTTCATTATGATGAATGTGGCTTTCCTGAGGAAGACCTTGAGATCTTCAAATCTGGTTCTAAATTTGATGGTGGGAATAACATTGCGGGCATTGCGACTCATCGGCAAGTTGCAAGAAAAAGTTAGCATTGGGCACGCCATTGCATCAGCTTCACAAGAGAAAGCTCTGGGGTTAGCTATTTGGCCAAAACCTTGTAAGCTTAGTGCAAGCAGTAAAATTTAACAAAGGTCAATCTGTAGACCGGGTAAGTTTTTTTTTTATTTAGTTTATGGGGGGTTTTAAAATTTTAGTAAAATTAGTTTGAAGTAGAAAAATTTTGATTAATATAAGGAAATTTTTAAAGCCCACGCAACATGACACAATTCGATTTAATTTGCAAAATAGCAAATCAAAGTCAAAAAAAAGATGTAAAGTATTTAGGGCCCAAATGCGGGACCAACATAACAACGCACAATCCACGGGTGGAACTAGTCCACCAACACACCTATTGGGATCTGACCCCATATGAAGATTAAGAAGTAATTAATGGCCTTCTAAACATCTCTTTTCAAAGGTGATTGAACAGACGGTCCTGAAATCGAAAAGAGTTGACCGTACCTTCATAAGATAGAAATGGGTAAAGCATGCCACTGGAAGAAAGATAACAAGGTTCATGAGGGACATGAACACATTACCAATGTATGAAGATAATATTTCTTGATTTTAAATGGGGAGAAAATCTAGTCCCCTGTGGAGTCGCCAGAAGCTGTCGATACTATTTTGATTAAGGAGTTGCCTGTTGGAAGCTGTCGGTCACTGGAATCAAAATCTCGTGGCTCGCTTTGGAAGGATGTTTAATTTACATACATACATACACACACACACACACACACACACACACACACACACACACACA
>NW_018218491.1:0-1137 GCF_001263595.1 Phalaenopsis equestris | reverse complement strand
TAAACCCTAGCCTAAATATATATATATATAGTTTAAATGAAAGAGTAATATACCTCAAACCCTATATCTATCCCGAAGGATAAACACAAGACTTGATGATGAGGCTCGATCAAATAAACTAAGAAATATATGACATTTGTTTGGTCTGCGAAAATCATTTTATTTTCCAACAAATTCCCTTATTTAAAATGAAGAATTAAATAGGGTTTATTTTAAGCTGGGTTCGGACAAGCTTCCTATAAGGGCAAGCCCCTATAGTTAATTACATCATAGATAACCGAAGTCACCTAAAAATACTCCCGATAAAAATCAAGGAATATTATCTTCAAGGAGTTCAAAAGGTTAGGAATTTTCAATGAAATCGGACAAAGTGATGTGAAATGGGAATAGCTCAAATTTGAAACATTTTTTTGTAGAATCCAATGAAAGAAGAACTAGGGGATGTCATAGATCTTGAGGAGAACTTCGGTGACTTCCCAATCTATCCTATTATTTGGCTTCAATTTTGAGGAGAAATTTATTTTAGTATTTCATCCTGTCAATTTTATTAGTTTAGGGCTTATATTTGTGTGGAACGATCACACAAATAGCCTGGAAGATGTCAGGGTTTAGGTCATGACGGACGACAACCTCAGAATCCTAAAATGAGTTAGGGCTTATATTGTACAGCAGAGCTGTACAAAGGCCTAAATATAAGGTGAGGATTTATGTTACATAAGCAAACAAACTCAAAATCTTATGGCTTGTTGTTTAATTCTAAGGAATGGTTTAGCTGATGTAGATCCTCTTGCTGTTGAAGATGGCTGTGCTGCCCACAATGCTAGTTCTAAAATCCTTGTCGTGATAAGTTTAGATTTTCTAATGTTTCAAGTTATAATGTCAAATCAAATGCCCTTATGATTATAGTTCTTTAAATGTTATGGGGCATGTTAAAGTTGATTAGAGCGATACTGGTTAGGATCCTACGGTTCCCTCATTCCGGTACCACTATTATCTATTGGATTCACTTAGTCCAATTGAATTTACTAAACTCAACTTAATAAGTTCCATACTTTCATTTAGACCGTGGGATGTCTCGTTAGCAACCGTAGGTTACATCCCTTGAGGGATTCCTGATCATCCAATAGAGACGTCTTA
>NW_018218490.1:0-1090 GCF_001263595.1 Phalaenopsis equestris | reverse complement strand
AAATAGAACCCGCAAAGGTTATTGGGGTTATATGTCATTGGACTTAATACCCCAATAATCCCGACACAAATGTGTATTCCGTATGGACATATTTCTCCTAAAAAGGAACCTCCAAGCATGAAAAGATGTATTTCACTTTTGTAAAGCTAAAATAGTGATATTTTTACCGAGAAGTGAAAATTTAGCTGGAATAAATATAAAAATCAAAGATTAGGTGTTAGATATGTAAATACATGAGAATTGGATGGTATGTACGTAAATGCCCCCAACCATAACTGTTAAAAGAAAGTCATTTCAGGGATTTCATCATACCTTAAATGAAGTTTAATCATCCTCAAGAACAAGAACAAGAACAACAACAAAAGTATGAATCTGTGCCTCCAGCTCTTAATAATATAAATATTAAACATAACAGCAATGTATAGAAAGGAAGTAGAACGTGCGTGAACTTACAAGACTGGAAACAGTAATCCCAACCAACAATTAAAATCTACAAAGCAAGAAATCGAAGAACTAGTAAGTCTGGTTCTAGAACTTACTAGAAATATATGAGGCCAATTGCTTTCTTCTCTCTTTGAAAACATCAACAATCAAAAACCTTTTTTCTAGAAATTAACAATACCATAACTTTTAGAATCCTCTTCATCTGTGTCGATGACAATAGGAATCTGCTTGCGGAAGCGCTGCGATCGAGCTCCATAGGCTTCAGATCATTATTGAACAAACCTACAAACAGGTAATTCAGTTGCATAAAGTAGTTTAGGTTGAAGTGTTTCCATTCAAAAATGAATTAAAACACATTAAATTGGATAAATTTTTAAATAGATGACTAATCCTTGAACATGATACTGAAACTAATATGTTAAAAGGATGTGTTTGAATTGAAGGGATTTTAAACGAATAAATCTCTTCAAGCAATCTGTGGCTTCAGAAGTTTTTCTTCCACATTTTTTCTTTGTAACCACACAGGCAGCAATAATGTGAGAGCTTCAAACGAAAGCCTCCAGTAGATGAAGGATAACTCATGTGAAACTATACCTTTTTTAAAAGGTAACTATGAAATACTAGAATGAAAACCACAACATTAACA
>NW_018218489.1:0-572 GCF_001263595.1 Phalaenopsis equestris | reverse complement strand
AATTCACTCTCATTTGATCAATCATTTTAGAAATAACAGTAATTTGAGGTGCCAAAATAGACATTGCATCAAAATCATGAATACTAGCTACTCTCTTAGGATTTACCCTTTTAAAGGGAAGGGCATTGAAAATTATTAGTAGCCATTTCTTAAATTAAAGAATATGCTTCATCTGAAGGTTTTGACATTAATAAACCACTCGTAGCAGCATCTATAATAGATCTAAGTGATCCTACTAATCCATTGTAAAATGTTTGAATTATATCCAATCTGGTTAAGCATAGTGTGGACACTTTCTAAGAAGTCTTTAAATCTTCACAGCCTTCATATATCGATTCACCTTCAAACTGACAAAAAGATGTAATATCATTTTTAAGATCAGTAGTTTTTGAGGGTGGAAAATATTTAGCCAAGAATTTTTGTGATAGTTCTCCCCAAGTTTTAATAAATCTAGGTGCTAACAAATTTAACCAAGCCTTAGCTTTATCTCTTAATGAAAAAGGAAAAAGTCTAAGCCTAACAACATCATTAGACACTCCGTCATATTTAAATGTAGCACAAATTTCAAGAAA
>NW_018218488.1:0-6878 GCF_001263595.1 Phalaenopsis equestris | reverse complement strand
AATCCTAATCCCTTGAAATTTTTATTGGAGGTAGCTTTAAACTAGAGAAGCGTTACTTGAATAATATGAAGTTAAGATCAAATTTGTTTTAAAGAGAACTCATGGAATTGTAAGGCTAGATTTCTGGGATATTTATTAAATATAAAATATTTTAGTTAGAGAAAATTAAGTTTTATATTTTTGAAAAATCCTTCTAAGGTCAAAGAAATCAAAAGAGAAGATTTTATATTTTTTTAAGTTTTATTTGATTTATTGGAATTATTCTTTATGAAAAGTCATTTTAGCCTTTCAAAATTATTTTTTAAGCTTGAAAATTCAATATCTTTATTTAACAAATCAGAAAAAATATTTTAATTGTTCCTAAGGGCTTGGGAAGCAATTTAGAACATGTTCATGAATTTTATTATTTTTGTGATTTTTATGGATTTTTAATTATTTAAATATTTAAAATAGGCTAAAAATCAAGTTTTTATTTTAAATATCATTTTATTTTTAGAAAATACCCCTACTCTCAGAGGACTTAAAAAATAAGTTTTTATAATTTTTCAAATTATATTTTGATTTTTAAAAATCATTTAAGTGCCAAAATGATATTTATCTTTAAAAAATCAACTTAAGTTATTAAATGAACTCAAAATACTTTGAAATTTTTATGGTGAGCTCTATGGATCATAGATAACAGTGGAGATCAAAAATCAAGTCGTTTAAAAGTTTATATCTTTCATAAATAATTTTCTTAATGATTTAGAGCTTATAAAAGTTAAGTATATTTTAAATGATTTGACTCCTAAAATTATTTCCAAAAACTCCTCTGGTCATGGTTGATCTTTCAAAATTTTCTTGAAATTTTCTAATCAACATGCTAATTATCATGATTAATTTATACAAATAGAAGACACAAACTTGAAAAATATGGATCTCTGTCTAGGAACCTCCTCTGACTTTGAAAAAGTCAGAGGATGTTCCCTAAGACAGAGATAATAATATGCTAAAATTTCAAGTCATACATGCATGGAGAATTAAAACATTCAAATCAGTATTTAATTAATTAAAAATAAAATATGCATCAAATGGACTGAAAATTATTTCCACATTATTCTCCTCTGTTCACTGAGTAAGAGGATTTTTTTATTTAATTTTTGTGATTTTTGTACACGAAGATATGAATTTTTTAAGTAAAGGGTATTTAAATAAATAGGAAAAATCTCTATTTATCAATTCAAACAGCGCATGCTGACTAGATCTTAGGCAGCTCCGAAGGCACGCGTGGCGTGCTCTGGTTGGAAGCCGCCATCCACGTAGCTGCTGACTCTACCTGCGGTTTATGTTTCAAAGCGCTATCCGGCTCGATCTCCTCCGTCCATTTGATACATGCTTGATCAAATGGCTCCCCTTCATCATCCCCGATAGAGTGATCCCATGACCGTCCACACTAAAACCTTAAGATCTTGACCTAGACTCAACCAAATCACTTCAGGTTTGATCCTTGTCTAAGTGAGACGAACATATCCATACAGTAATCATGCAATTAAATTAAGCCTAATAAAATGGAGAATCAAAATGGGCTCGGGAGGGAGAGAAGTTTTATACCTTTGCTCTTAGAAGTGAAGCTTTGAACAGAGGTGCTTGGCACGTTTGTTATGATCGAAAGAGGCTAGGAATTGAGTCTCTGGTTTGTGAGGCCTAGATATGATTTTTGATCGGGCTCGGGAGGGAGAGAAGTTTTATACCTTTTCTCTTAGAAGTGAAGCTTTGAACAGAGGTTCTTGGAACGTTTGTTATGATCCAAAGAGGCTAGGAATTGAGTCTCTGGTCTGTGAGGCCTAGATATGATTTTTGATCACAGCCAGATTTGGGTGTTGGTCTAGAGCTGTTGTAGAGGCTATTTCAGAGGGGGATATTATGGGGCTTTGGCTTCTTTCTTGGTTGTGAAGGTGTGGGCACAAGTAATTGAAGTTTTTTTTTCATTCTTTGTTCATTGAAATTTTGAACCAACGTGTGGTTCGTGGCTTCCATCCATCACACAAAAAGGCAACTGACAAAAAGGCACATTTTGAGAGAAATTTCCATTAATCTGCTCCAATAAAGATGTTACAGATCGAACAAAGGCTGACGCCTCAAAAAGGTACAATATATAGTCCATGTCTAAGTACATTCAAAACATCTCATGCAATGAATACCTTGTAGGCTGAATATATCAGATACATATCATGTTGCTATATAAAAAGTGAACCCTCTGACCATCTATACCAGGTACGACGAGCTCCTGATCAAGTAGACCTTCTAAGTCATGCTCCCAGATAAGAGTTCCCTTCGCAAGTACTTAGAGTTAAAACCCTCTCATAGCTCGTACGGCAGTAGCTCTTCCAGTTCTGGGTCTAGCTAGAATCCATATGGTATTTTGCTATCATCCATCCTGCGGAAAGTCACAGACACCCTACGGTGCCGTACCCCTGGAACACAAAATTTGGAGACATCTGCACCGTTGCCCTTAAGAACGAGCACGGAACCAATTGGTAGAGTAATCTCCACAGAACCTCTGAACTCACCAGGGCCGACGATATTGATTTCTTTCTTAAATTAAATATTTCTCTTGCTAAAAAATGAGACCGTATAGAAGGGTCTTACAAAATCATGATGATCAATATGTGGAGGAATGCAATCACTTTCTTCGTAGATGTTGATAACATAACTATTTGGAATGCTGGTAGCATGCAGAATAATCCATCTAACCATTCTTGTTATCATCCACTTTATCATTGGCGGTAGTGGATCTACTTGGTCATGTCTGACGATCCTAGGCGTATTCCCCTGTCTGTCATTTGTGAAGTTATAACAGCAGCCGCGCTGAATGGTGATTCTCTCTTTTCCTCTCATCTATTTCTTTGGCTCAGAGTATATTCTTTCCATGAGAAGGCCCACCTTACCTCTATCTCTCAAATCAAAGATGCAGTCCAGAATGCGTCTTTCATCACTCTCGGAGAATACCCTGGTATACAGCTTCAGGCCTTTTAGTATGTTGACAAATTTTCCTTAAACTTCTTCATAAAATTCAAATTCTCTATTATTTACTTTGCTTATCTTGTAGTACTCCATCGTACTAGGGGTCGGTAGCTGTTGTGGGCATTCCTCCCTTTGAGCATTAGCAGGAACCCAAACTGGCGCTGGTTGATCTGGAACACGAGACTCGGCATCTAACGGGATGTACAGCCCTGGGCTCCATGGTACATACTGATCTGTCCCCAGTGGGACGTATGGCTCATCCATCATAATTTCCGAAGTCTGAGACCCATCGGTGCTTGGGTATACTCTTTCAATGTACTAAAATGCTGTAAATGTAGAACATTGCAATCTGGGCATTCTACAAATGCACCCATGGCTGATGTCCCGGCCGGTATTTCAACGTTGCACATCAGGCAACCCTTGCATAAAACATCTGAAACTGAAAGTGTATCTGACTCTGTCACAAATCCTGGTTCTTCATCCTTGGTGGGTAGGCTAGCAGAAGTTTCTTTCAGGTCTGATATGCCTCTCAGGAATATGGGTGAGCAAGTGGTTCGTCTCTCTCTGACGTCTGCATTCTTGTCGTAGAAAAGCCCTCTGCTTCTTATGGCTGGCGTTCCTGCGTTGCGTCCTGCGAAGCGAAGTACTTGGCAGTCATTTGTTATTGGTGGCTATTAGGCCCCCGACTGGTGTAGCTATCGTGGAGGGCAGACGGATGGGCCCTTCCATCAGATCTTGCTCTATTATCACGTTCTTGCCTTTGTGTGATACATTATCTTTAGCAGTCACCCTCAGTAGTGAAGGCAATCCCTCTTTCTCTTTGCAGCTGACTACATCCATGAGAGGACCTTCGTAGTCCATGTCAACTTGGTTAAAATCCATGTTGAAATCTATGGTACCGCCCTGCGGCGCCATCTCCTCATTTAATGTCAGGCTCCAGCCATCCTTGAAAGCAAAGATCAGCCTCTGTCCCGACATTTTTCTGCAGACGACAGGAAAAATGTCAGTAGGCCGAACTTGACATGAACAAGAACAAAACAAAGTATTTATTGAAGTAAATTTTAGTTTATTTTGGTGAAATGAATTGTTTATTTTATGTATGAGTTCTGTTAAATTTTTGTGGAACATTAAGTTAAAAAGGTAGAAAGGAAAAAAATTGAAGTTTAAAATTTTTTTCTCAAAATTTTCATTATATTGAGGTTAATTACAGCATATTTGGAATTACAGCATGTGGACCCGGCCATAGACATTTGGCCACATAGATAACCCCAATACAATCAAAGTTTCATAGTTTCAAAGCAAGTAGAGGCAAACTGCATCAGGTTGCGTAATATGTTTTTAGATATCGTCCATTTATTGGTAACATTGGTCTTTCACCTTAGAAGTCCACTACCTGGTAGGCTACTCCTTTGTAGACCTTTTCAACGACAAATGATCCCTCCCTTGGCTCAAATTTCCCACCTATTGTGCGGCGTGCAATAATAGGCCTTTTGAGCACAAGTAAGAGGTGACCAACTTTGAATGTCCTTGGGCGGACCAATTTATCATGGGCTTGTACCATCTTCGCCTGGTAAAGCTCCAAATGTTGGTGTGCTTCTAGTTGTTTTCCCTCAAGACTTTCCCATTCTTCATGTCTGAGTTTTGCACTTTCTTCCATTGTTAGTTGGTTGGCAAAAACAACTCTAAGAGACGGTGTCTAAACTTCTTGCGGTAGCACGGCCTTGGCTCCGTACACGAGCTATAGGGTGTACACTTAGTGGGAGTCCTAAAAGTCATCCGGTAGGCCCACAAAGCTTCTAATAGTTTGTTGTGCCAATCCCTTTTGTTTTGTTCCAGTGTTTTCTTTAAAATTTCTCATTTGCTCTAGGATAGTAAAATATAGAGTATGTCCAATCTATCCCATGTATTTTGATAAAATTATTGATCTTTGTGTCTCTAAAAGTTGTCCCATTATCAAAAATTATTGTTCATGGTACTCTGAAACGATAGACAATTTGGCTTTTGAAAAATTGAAGGACGTGTTGTGTTGTAACCTCACGCAACAGTACTACCTCTACCCATTTGTAGAAGTAATTTGTAGCGACAAGTATAAACTTGTGTCCTTTGGAAGATGGAGGGTTTATCGAACCTGTCAGACCTATTATGGCCGTGCCCCAACACTCGAATGACCAAGAGCCAACAGTTGGGTGTAGCACATTCGGATGCTGGTGTAAGATGCTGGTGTAAGACCACCCCCATGCACTTGACATTGGTGACATTTTATGGTTGTATCCATGCAATCGAACATCATTGCTGGCCAATAATATCCCATTCTTTTGAACTTCATTTTCATTTTCGGATCTGACTGGTGAGCGCCATACAATCCGGCATGTACCTCATATTTTGTGCCTCGGCTCTGCTCAAATACCGTAGCCACATTTGGTCGAACGATCTTCTGTAGAGAACATTTCCCACCAGGGCGTAAGACATGGCCCTTCTTGTGATGTGGTGTGCCTCAGACTTGTCTTCTGGCAGCTTTTTAGTATGCAAATATTCTATTAATGGCTTGCGCCAATCTTCGTTGATGTCTTCAACTGTATTTATTATTTCTTATTTTCCAAGCTTGTGTAGAGTTTGAAGTCGATCTGGGACAAGACTTGTTTTCCTTTGGGGACATGTCATTTCCTTAGCAAGTTTTGCTAGAGCGTCGACATTGGAATTATCTCCCCTAGGAATCCAGTAGAAAGTCACATCGGGGATCTATTTCAGAAGCTTCATCGTGTACTGATGGTATTCTGCTAACCTTGGTTTTAGAATTTTTTTGGTATTATCCAGCAATTTGCTGGATGATGAGTTGGGAGTCGCCATAGATAGCAATGTTTGATATATCCATTGAAATTGTCATTTCCAATCCAGTGTTAAAGCTTCATATTCTGCTTCATTTTTAGTGCACAAATCTGTCAGGTGGTATGAGAACCTCAACATACCCTTATCTGGTGTAATAAAGATCAAACTAATCCCTGGTACAACCATTTGATCCTTTTTCTTTTCTGGCTGATGAAGCACCATCAAAGTACATTTCCCAACATTGCGCACTGGAGAATTCCATTTGTAGTATTTACTCATCTAGTAACTCGTTGTTGAGAGAGGACCGAGCTGACAGTAGGTGTGCAGCTAGAAAGTCTGCTAGTATTTGTCCCTTGATAGCACGAAGGGGAAATAGCACGAAGGGGAACAAAAGCAAGGGGAACAAAAGCTATATCAAATTGAAATAAGATCATTGACCATCTTGCTAAACATCCAGAGAGTGTTCGTCAGGTCATCAGATATTGCAACGGATTAACTTTAGCAACAGATTAACTTTAGAGATTAGGGTAATCTTATGAGAGAGCATGTAATGTCTAAGCTTTTGAGCGGGAAAAATCATCGTCAGATAATGCTTTTCAAAGGGTGGATACCTTATCTCCGTCGGTATTAGACGACGACTCAAATAGTAGAGTGCATTTTCTTTACCCTCATCATTGACTTCGGCTAAGAGGACTCCAAGAGAGTCATCTAAGGCTGCGGTATAAAGTATCAGAGTTTTCCCTGGGATAGGGACTGCCAAGGCAGAAGGTGTCATTAAATATTGTTTAACGTCCTCGAAAGCACGCTGGCATTTCTCTTCCCAAATAAATTTGGCGTCCTTTTTAATTAATGTCGAGAAAGGCTGACACTTACCCGAGAGATTAGAAATAAAGCGTCTTAGATATGCCAAGTTCCCCTGGAAGGAACATAGTTGTTTCAAAGTTTTAGGAGGAGGAAGATAGCTTTAATTTTATCCGGGTCGATCTCAATTCCCTGATGACGGACATAAATTTCCTGGAGGTAACGCCAAAGGTGCACTTTAAGGGATT
>NW_018218487.1:0-221 GCF_001263595.1 Phalaenopsis equestris | reverse complement strand
CCACCACTCCTCTCTTAGGCTGTGGTGGTCTTTTTCACTGCTCCATTGGTTCTTCCTGGGTGGCGGCTTTGTTACTGTTCAGTTGGAGGCCTCCTGTTTTCTTTGGTTTTATGCTGGCCTCCTGCTTTCTTTCCTGTTCTCTGCTTCTTTACTGAAAAGTTTCTGGTTTCTCTCCTTGTGGCTGGGGTCATGCCACTCCCATTGATGTTCACACTGCTTCT
>NW_018218486.1:0-335 GCF_001263595.1 Phalaenopsis equestris | reverse complement strand
ACTTAATGAATTTGCAATTTTTCCAAGTTGATTCTGAATATTTATAATTGTAGCTCCTGAACTTTGTAATTTCCTGATCTTTGTAATTAATTTCCCATTTGTAACGCCACTTCTTCTATAGACAACTTATTCTCTTTAAATTGTGGATTACTATTGAAACCTAGCGTATAAGTAGATCTATAATTATTATTCCCTTGGTTGTTCAAGTTTCCCAATGGGTTTACTTGATTGTTCCCCAATTGCTGATTATTACTACCCATAGTATTATTCCAATTGAAGTTGGGATGGTTTTTTCCAACTTGGGTTATAATAATTTGAATAGGGGTTATTCTGCT
>NW_018218485.1:1383-4072 GCF_001263595.1 Phalaenopsis equestris | reverse complement strand
GGAGAGTGAGAGAGAGATAAATAGAGGTAAAGAGATAATGAGAAAGATTGGGAGAGAAAGAGGAAAATTAGAGGAGAGAGAAGAGAGAGCGGAAGAGGCGGAGTGAAAGAGTGCGAGGGAGAGACAAATAAAGCGAAAGTGAGAGAAAAAAGAGGGAAATACAGAGAAGAAGAGAGATCAAGAGGGAGAGAAAGAGGGACGTGGGGTGGGAGTTTTTGAGGGTTAGAATGGGGGAGAGATTTAGAGAGATAGAAAGTGAGAGAGAAAGAATATAGAGTGAGAGAGATAATAAGAGAGATATAGAGAGAGAAAGAGAGTGTCAGAGTGGGATATGGTAGAGAGAGGGTGAGAGCGAGTAAAGGGGAGCAAACAAATGGATTCAAAGATTGAAAGATAAGGGAAAAGATGGGTGTGAGGTGAAAGAGAGAGTGGCCACAAAAGATAGACAGAGAGATACTCAAGAATGATGGGGAGAAGAGAGAGACCAAGTTAGAGAGTAAGAGAGAGGGAGAGGCAGGAAAATAGAAAGAAACATTGACAAAGAGAGAGACAAATAGAGCAAGAGAGGATAGAGATAAGAGAGATAGGGAGAGGGAGGCATAAATAGCTAAATCGAGTGAAGGAGGGAAAGGGGATAAAGGCAGGAAGGGAGAGAGAGAAGGATAAAGATAGAGTGATGAAACAAGGGAGGGAGAGGGAGAGAAAGGACCAAAGTGACGAAATTAAAAAAGAAATATTAGAAAGAAAGAGGTAAAGGAGGGCAGGAGAGAGAGAAAGCGAGTGAGTGATGGAAGAGGAAAGATATTGAGAGAGAAAGGAAGAGAAGATAGTGTGGAAGAAAGAGCTAGTGAGAAGTAGAAAGAGAAGAGAAAGAAAGAGAATGGAGATCAGAGTTGGAGAGGGAGAGAGATGGAGTGAAAGATAGAGAGAGATAGAGAGTGCAAAAGATGGAGAGAGAGAGAGAGGGATGGAGTTAAAGAGAGAGGGAGAAAGTGCAAATGATGGAGAACACAAGAGAGATAAAGTGAGAGGGGGAGTAAAAAATAGAAGGTAGATAGAGTGACAGAGTTTAAGAGAGGGAGAGAGAGGGTGAGGGAGTGAAAAATAAAGAGAGAGAAAAAGAAGATTGAGAGTAAGAGATTGATATAAATAGTGAGAGCGAGAGAAAAGAGGCCAAAAGAGAGAGTGAGAGAGAAGTGAAATAAACTAAAAGAAAGGGGGTAGAGAAAACATGAAGAGTGAGAGTAAGAGCTTAAAGAAATTAAGGGAGTGAGAGAAGAGAGAGAAGCAAGAGAAGATTCAGAGAGTAGAGAGTAAAAAAAAAGATAATGTGAGAGAAGGGAGAGAGAAGAAGGGGAAGGGAGAGAGGGAGGGATGGAGATGGAGAGCTAGGAGTGGGGCAAAGAAGAGTCAGAAAAGGAGTACAAAAAGAGAGAGAAAGAGAACAAGATACAAAAGAGATAAAAAAAGCGAAAGAAGATATGGAGTTGAAGATAGAGTGAGTAAGAAAAAGAGAGTAAAAGAAAGGGAGAAAAAATTGGAGAGAAAGGGAGTGTGAGATTGAGGAAGAATGAGAGGACGTGAGAGTGGGAGAAAGAGGAAGGAGCAAGAGAATAAAGAGAGTATAGAAAAAGAGAGATCTCACCATAGTGAGAAATGAATATAGAGATACAGAGGGAGAAAGGAAAGATATAGAGAGAAAGAGAGCAAGAGAGTGAGGAAGCGAGAGTGAGAGAGGGTGAGAATGGGATAGTGGGTGGGAGAGCATAAGTATGAGAGAGAGGGAGGAGTGAAAGGGATTGAAAGCAAGATAGGGCAAGAGAGGGAGAGACAATGAAAGGGATTGAGAGCAAGGTAAGACAAGAGAGAATGAGATAAAATAGAGAGTAAGATAAATGTGTGAGGAGAGAGGGACAAAAGAGGGAGCTAGATAGAGAGAAGGGGGAGAGGGAGAGAGTGGGGGACAGGAATGTGAGAGATAGTGGAAGGGAGAGAGAAAGAAAAGAGAAAGATAAGTGAGAAAGCAACAGAGAGAAAAGGAAGGAGAGAGAGAGAGAGAGATGTAAGATGAGATATAAGAAGAGAAATAGATGGAATTGAAGGTGGATAGAGCGAGAACGAGGCGAAGAGGCAGAGAATTGAAAAGAGAGGGACGAAGATCGATAGATAGAGCAAAAGAAAGAAGAAGTGAGACTTATTTCTCCCAATATTGCTCTCTTCTCTCTCTAAAGATATCCCCTCTCTCTCTCGTCTCTAACTACTATCACTTTCTTTCACGCATCTCACACTGCTTTTTCCATCCCTCCCTCTCTCTCCTTATCTTTCACACATTTACAGTCTTTCTCACTCTCTCTTTCTCTTTCTTTCCTCCTCTTCTCCTTCTATTTCCTTCACGCTCTCTCTATATCTCTTTAATTTAACTGTCACTCTCACTCCAATTCTTCTCTCTATTTTTCCCTCAATCTCTTCTCTCTTTATTTTTCTATCCATCTCTCTCTCCCTTACTCGTTTCCTCAATTTTTTTATTAATTACATTCTTGATCATCCTCCCTTGACCTCCCTCTTTTTGTCAATCTCAAACCTCTTTACACTTTCTCTCTCTCTCTCTCAATCTCTTTAACCCATATTCTCAATCTCTCTTGCTCTTTCTTTACTTGTTCTCCATTTCCTTCACACTATTTTTCTCTCT
>NW_018218485.1:0-1230 GCF_001263595.1 Phalaenopsis equestris | reverse complement strand
AGAGAAATATGAACAATATAGAGGGAGTAAAAGAAAAATATAGGGTGAGGAAGAGAGACAGTGAGAGGATGGCAAAGTAGAGAGCTTAAGAGAGGGAGGAAGTGAGGGAACAAATGAGGATGTGATAGAATAGATAGAAGATGGAGAGAGTTGGAAGAGAGTGAGAGAGAGTGAGAGGGAGATAGAATGTATGGGTGAGCAAGAGAAGAAAAGAAAAAAGGGCTCGATAAAAATTATAAAATAATGGAAGGTGAATATAAGAGAGGTATAATGAGGGAGAGAATGTGAGAGAGTGAGATAAAGAGGACTCATCCCCTTTCTCCCAATATTTCCCTTCTTCTCCTATCTTCTTTTCCTCAAGCTCGTTCTCTCTTGCTCATCCTTCACTCTTTCTTTTCTCTCTATTTCTCTCTCTCAATCTCTTTTGCTCTTTCTTTACTTGTTTTCTATTACCTTCTCACTATTTTTCTCTCTCCATCTCTTCCTCTTCAGCTCGCTCTATTTTTCCTTTCTCCCTCCTCTCTCTCTATAATACTATATTTCATCCTCACTATTTCTCATTTGCTCTCCTCTCTCTCACTCTCATATATTTCTCTCCCTCTCTTTTCTCTATCCCGTACTTCCTTCCCTCTTATTCACCCTCTCTCTCTCGCTGTCTCTCATGTCTCACTCATTCTCTTCTGCTCCCTCACTCTTGATCTCTCTTCCCTTACACTCTCTTCTCTCTATATTTTTCTCTCTCTCCCTCTATCGCTCCTCTTTATTGCATTTTACTCTCACTATTACCCTCTTCCTCACTCCTCTCTAGCTCTCTCTACCATCACACACTCCCTCTCACCTTCTCTCTCTCCCTCACTCTTTTCCTCTCCCTCTCTCTCTCCATCTCTTCCCCTTTCTCCCAGTATTTCTCTTCTTCTCCTACTTTCTTTTCCTCAAGCTCATTCTCTCTTGCTCTTCCTTCACTCTCTCTTCTCTCTCTCTTTCTCTCACTTTCGCTCACACTTTTTTAAAAATCTCTTTCACTCCCACCCTTTCTCTCTATTTATCATATCTCTCTTACTATCTTATGTTACTCCCTCCTCTATCACTCTCTATCTCTCTCTTTGAGGCTCCCTCCTTGCACTCTCTTAAACTCCATCTCTCTTCCTCACTCTTCCTTCGCACGTTCTTTTCTCTATTTCTCTCACTTTCTTCTCTTCTCACTCTCTCTCTCTTCAATTTCACTCACGT
>NW_018218484.1:6656-7327 GCF_001263595.1 Phalaenopsis equestris | reverse complement strand
AATCGCTAGAAAGATAGGATGAGAAGTGAGAGAGAAAGAGAGAGGGATGGAGAACAATGGGAGTGTGGGATGAAGGGTGGGAGGGAGGGAGAGAGAGAGACTATGAGAAAGATAGAGCAAGAAGGATAGAAGGTGGAGAGAGACCATGAAAAAGATAGAGCAAGAGGAATTGAAGGGGGGAGTGTTATAGAGAGAGTAAGAGAGACGAGAGATAGAGTGAGAGGGTGAGAGGAGGAGATAAAGTAAGTGAGAGTGAGAGATATAAAGAGAAGATAGAAGGAGAAAGGAGAAACGATACATAAAATAGAGGAGAGAGTGGAGAGAATAGAGAGATATGTAGGGAAGGATAGAGGATGGAGGGAGAGAGAGAATGAGAGATATGGGAGAGAGTGTGAGAGTGGAAGAGTGGAAGATGAGAGAAGAAAAAGAATAAGGGAGGAAGAATGGGAGGGAGAAAAGATGGAGAAATTGAGTGAAAGAGATTGAAGGAGTGGGGAAGGTAGAGATATAGTTTGATAGAGTTTGAGAAACCTGGAAGAGAAAGCAAGGGAGAGAGAGAATAAGAGAGAGGGAGGGTGGGATAGGGAGAAGGAGAGTGAAAGGGAGGGCATCAAGGTATATGAAGAGAAGAGAATATAGAAAAATATAGTCAAAGAGATAAGGAGGGAAAA
>NW_018218484.1:4887-5402 GCF_001263595.1 Phalaenopsis equestris | reverse complement strand
GGGAGAGAGAGATTGAACAAGAGTGAGGGAGGGAGGGAGGGAGTGAGAGGGAGTGGGGGAGGGGAATAAAGAGGTAAAAGTAAAGGGAGTTTGAATAGAAGGGAGAGAGATCGGTATAGGGTGGAGCGAGCTGGGGTGATAGAGATGAGAGAGAGCGGAAGTGAGTGAGGGAGAGAAGGTGAGAGAGATGGGGTGGGAGAGATGTTAGAAAGCGAGAGCGAGTGAGGGGGTGGGCAATGAGGTAAGTGATAGAGAGCTCTAGAGAATGGATAAGTGAGAGGGAGGCAGAAAAGGAGAGAGAAGAAAAGGGTGATAGCAATAAGGTGTGAGAGAGAGACAGGGAGAGGGAGAAGGTGGGGGAGAAAGTAGGGTGAGATGGAGAGGTTGAGGGATATATAAAGCGGGAGATGGAGCTATGGAACGATAGAGACCGGTGAGAGAGAGATGGATAGTGGAAGAGATAGAAAGATGGAACTAGAGAGGGAAAGAGAGAAAAGGGAGAGAAAGCGAGTAAG
>NW_018218484.1:0-1436 GCF_001263595.1 Phalaenopsis equestris | reverse complement strand
ATAGAGAGAAGATTAAGAGGGAGATTATAAAAGAGAAGGAGAGAAATTGAGAAAGATAGAGTGCTCAAGCGAGTGAGAGAGACACAAAGAGAGAGGTGGAGAGATGAAGGGAGAGAGATAGAGTGAGGGAGAAAAAGGGAGAGGAGAGATGAGGATAGAGTGAGGGATAGAGAGAATAAGATAAGTATGGAGAGAGAGAAAAGCGAGGGTGCATCAAAGAGGGATAAAGAGAGTTGGGGAGAGAGAGAGTGAGCAAGAGAGATTGAGGGAGGGAGAGAGAGAGTGTGTGTGAGTGAGGGAGAAAGAGGTGAAGAATGGGTTAAAACGTATAGAGATAGGTAGAGAGTGCAAGAGAGAGGGGTGGGAGAGATGAGAGAAAGTGAGGAGAGTGAGGAAGAGAGTGAGAGAGAGAGGGAGAGAGAGAGCAATAAATGGAGTAAAAGTAAATGAGAAAGAGAGAAAGGATAATAGATAGGGAGAGAGTTTAGACGAAAGGGAGAGTGATATAGCTATAAGGTGTGAGAGAGAGCTCGGAAGAGGGCGATAAGAGGCCAAGAGTGAAACGTTGTGGGTGATGAATAGGCCAAGTGGGGGAGGGAGGAAGGGAGAGGTAAAGAGAGGAGACTGTGAGAGAGAGATAAATGGAGGGAAAAAGAGAATGAGAAAGAGAGGGAGAGAAAGAGGGAGAGTTAGAGGAGAGAGAAGAGAGAGTGGGAGAGGTAGGGTGAAAGAGCGGAAGGGAGAGACAAATAAATGATTGAGAGAAAAAAGTGAGAGAAAAAGGAGGGAAATAAAGAGAAGAAGGGAGATCGAGAGGGAGAAAAAAAGGACGTGGGGTGGGAGTTTTTGAGGGTTAGAATGGGGGAGAGATGTAAAGAGATATAGAGTGAGAGAGAAAGAATATAGAGTGAGAGGGATAATAAGAGAGAGATAGAGAGAGAAAGGGTGTTAGAGTGGGATTGGTTAGATAGAGACAGTGAGAGCGAGTAAAAAGGAGCAAACAAATAGATTCAAAAAATAAAAAGATAGAGAGAAAGAGGGGTTGTGAGTGAAAGGGAGAGTGACTAAAAAGATAGATAGAGAGATACCCAAGTGTGATGAAGAGAAGAGAGAGACCAACAGAGAGAGTAAGAGAGAGGGAGAGGCAGGGAAAGGGAAAGAAAAATTAACAAAGAGAGCAAGAGAGAATGGAGATAAGAGAGATAGGGAGAGAGGGAAGGATAAAGAGGTAAATAGAGCGAAGGAGGGAAAGTAAAGAGGGATGAAGACGGGAAGGGAGAGAGAGAAGGATAAAGATAGAATGATGAAACAAGGGAGGGAGAGGGAAAGAAAGGACTAAAGTGATGAAATTAGAAAGAAAGAAGGAAATGAGGGCAGGAGAGAGAGAAAGAAAGTGAAAGTGGGAAGAGGAAAGAGATTGAGAGGGAAAAAAAGTA
>NW_018218483.1:7955-83077 GCF_001263595.1 Phalaenopsis equestris | reverse complement strand
CTAGACCTCAACCAAAAGTGAGGTCAACAGAAGCAGACCCTGCAAAAAATCAAGTTATTTTTAAACTAACACCTCCTACTAATGTAAGAGAGGTTAGGAGTTTTCTTGGACATGTTGGTTTTTACAGGTGTTTTGTTAGAGATTTTTCAAAAAATACTAAACCTCTATGCCAACTTTTAGAAAAGGAGAAGAAATTTGAATTTACTGAAAATTGTTTAAGTGCCTTTGATTTATTAAAGAAAAAATTAATCACAGCCCCGATTATAGTTTCACCTAACTGGGAGAAACCATTTGAACTAATGTGTGATGCTAGCGAATATGCTATTGGAGCTGTTCTTGTACAAAAGCATGATAAGATTTTCAAAGTTAAAGATTTTTAAAGTTATATACGATTTTTAAAGTTATATACCACGCTAGTAAAACCCTTAATGATGCTCAAATTAAATATAATGTTACTGAAAAAGAGTTACTAGTTATTGTGTATGCTTTAGAAGAATTTAGATCTTAGTTTATTGAAACTAAATGTGTTGTGCAGACTGATCACTCTGCTATTAAATATCTAATGCAAAAGATGGATGACAAACCAAGGATAATTAGATGGATACTTTTGATGCAAGAATTTGATCTTTTGGTGATTGATAGAAAGGGAACTGATAATTAAATTACAGATCATTTGTTGAGATTAGAAAATCATGAATTATCTGACACCGATAATGAAATTACAGACAGTTTTCCTAATGAATAACTTTATAATATAAATGAGTGGAAAATATTATGGTATGTTGATATTGTTAATTATATCATAAGAGATATTTTGCCACCTACGCTGGAATTAAGAAATGAATCTTATGATGACAACAAAATTTATAAGGAGAAACTAAAGTTATGGCATGATCAGAAGATTAACCAGAAGAACTTTGAACCAGGACAAGAAGTTTTGCTTTACAATATAAGCCTGAAGTTATTCCCTGGGAAATTGAAGTCTCGTTAGTTAGGATCCATTACTGTGACTCAAGTTTATACTTACGGAGCTATTGAAATTGAAGATCAAAAGACTGGAAATAGATTTAAAGTAAATGGACACAAATTAAAACCGTACTTTTAGGGTAAAAGACCAAATTTTGAAGAGGTTTTAATGATCAGTCAACCTGAATAATACCTGAATAGGTCGGGCTGACGACGTTAAACCAAGTGCCTTATGGGAGGCAACCCATAGTTATCTTTATTTTTATTGTGATTATAGTAATTTATTTAAAATTATCGTTAGTTTGTGGTACTATTGAACTCTACTACTCATTTTTACCCTTGAATCATCATAAAAATTGGATCCATAAAGAAAAATTGGAACGCATTCGGACCAGAGCGAAACTGTGCAATTTTTGCCTTGAGCGCCGACGGCGCCACCGATGCCGCCAACTTTGGGTTTTCTTTAGAGTCCAGGCAATTAAATTCTAAAGGCTCGTCGAAGGTGCCCTCGACGTCGTCGATGGTGAGACCAGCGGGATGGCAGTTTCTGGTGTTTGAACGGGCTATTTTTGGCAGTTTTCGGCGAGAGTTACTCCTTTTAAACTTCCAAATTTGATTCTTAAGTTCATATTTACCCAAAAATGAAGTTAAAGTCCACTAAATTCATCCCTATGGTGTCCAATTCCCCTAAAAACCATAGAATACGAGTGTTAAACAGAGAAAGTTCATTAGTGCTGAGGCGCAGCAAATAAGAGATTAATCAAGGAAAGACAAGGTAAAATATTAATCAAGGAACGAGGATTCGTAAATCGAGGATTGAACAATCCATCGACAGCAATTGAAGAGATGATTGTGTGGTGAAGATGGGAAGTTCTGTGCTACACTACATCCATCGTAGTTATTCCTGTGGTGAAGGAATTTTATGCTAATTTGCATGGAATCAACCAGGGAGTTGTTTATGTGTGAGGTAGATGCATAACTTTTACTGTTGCACTGATCAATAAACTATATATGATTGAGAACGTTCCTGTCTGGCATTATTCCAACTTTGTCCCGACAAGTAACCTGATGAATGAAATTTACCAATATTTAACGGATGAAACTGAGGACTAGGAATTGAGAGAAAATGGGTATGTTAGTTTTTTTGCGATACTGCAAAATCCCATTTCAAAATACTGGCACTTCTTCATTTCTACAAAAACTATTACCGACATTGAGGATCAATAAAGTTTCTAAGGAAAGTGCTATTCTGAATTACTGCATCCAAATGGAACTGTCGATCGATATTGGATATATAATTGTGAAGTCTGTTTTGGGCCTGATCATTCATGGATCAACTTACGGGCTTGGACATCCTTCCAAAATTTTCTTACTTTGCAGTCAGTTCTAAGTATCTTATGAAAATTTAGAAAAGGTACTTCTACCTTGGAAGCCCTTGGACCCAACTGAGAGATTCCCAACCAATGAAGATGAAAATGATATGACTATTATGGTGGATCAATCGTCTCAGAATTCACTTCCTATTCAACATTAAGTTCCGGACAAGACACCAGTGATCCTGCGCAGAATTAAGAAATTGGAGAAGGAGGCACAAAATGTTATGAATGCTACTAACAATATCTCTGATTTCTTCGATCATCTAGACTAGAGGATGAAAGAACATTTTGAGCACTCTGGACATATCGAAGGAAGTTTCATATGCCTGATGAGAAGGATGAAATTGATAGAAGAGGATTCTACTGAAGAATTTCCATACCAACCATTCTATAACATATTTGTTCATGTGCAATCAATGGGTGATCTTAGAGGAGAATCTAGCACTGAATCTGAAGAATAGTAGATTTACCTTGCTACCTGTCTGTCTATGTGTGTAATTTGGTTTGAACTTTATGTTTGCTTTGCTTTAGAATTTTAAATTTAGATCTCTGTATAGTTGAGACTAAGCATAAAATGTTTTTTTTCAGCGTTTTGAATGTTGTGGCTTGGATTACGATGCTGAATTGATGTATTAAGGTTGAGAAAATACCAAACTTAGGTGTGTTGTGTAACGTATATTGTAATTCTTGGAATTTATATATAATTATGATGTTTTGTGTTGTGAATGTTTATTTGTGATAAGTACATCATTTGATCACTTAAAATTATGCCTATAATGATTGAACGTATGTCATTGAGGCTTGAAAATTGATTAAAATCGCATAAATTTGGAATTTGAACCAATTCAATAGAGCTCGCAGACGGCGTCCTCGATGCGCCGACGACAAACTTTTCCCGAAACTTAGGATATTAATTCTATAGAGCTCGCTCATGGTACCGAAGACCCCGCCGACTGCGAGATCCCAAAAAAACAACTTTAACTTAAACACCTTTAACCACGATTTTGATCTGTCAACTGCCACTATTCATCATCCCCTTCCTCTAAAAAACAAAAATTTTGACCTAGGGCTTGAGAGATCTTGGATTTGGGGGTGATTTTAAAGCATTTAAACACATGATTTGATCATATCTTGGTAAGAGCTTCACTCCAAACAAACAATATTTGATTTTCACCATGAATTTCTTCCAGAATGAGGAGATCCAAAAAATTTGAGAATGTGAAGAAAATATTTGGAAGAAATTCATGGAATTTAGTTTTGAACTCTTAGAATCACTATTGAAAGCCATTATTTGCATATTTGAAGTATATTTTGGAATTTTTCTATAATTTTGATTAGATTGAAATGGCTCCACGACAAAAGAGGCGACTTGAGTTTGACAAGTCTTGAGTTTGACAAGTCTCGCTTTGTCAATGTGAAGGCTCAATCGAGGTTTACCTCAGTGTTTGAAGGAAATAAATATATACAAGATTGAGTTTTTGAGAGTCCGGGAGGTGAAATTGAACAAGTTATTACCGAGCAGAGGTGAGAAAATATCTGTTACACCACCAATAAGGCTGTTGCAAATATTGTGACAGAATTTTATGCTAATGTGTTCTATTCTGAGGACGGAATCGTTCAAGTGCGGGGATTTTCTGTTGAATTTAGTGCCACCCGCATTAACTCCTTTTACGAAGTCCCATACTCCTATAACTGCCACTATGAAACCTTCAGCATGATGGAAGGCCCGCTGAATGATGTGATCAACTTTCTCACTGATGGGAAAGGAACATGGAAGATAAAGCAACGAGAACGAGTAAATTTTTCTGCTTCCATATTGAATACCACATCTAAAATGTTACACTATTTTATTTCCTCTACTCTGTTACCAACCTATCACCATAGTGAGGTAACAAGAGATAGAACTATTCTGAATTTTTTTATTCAGAATAATAGAAATATAAATTTGGGGAGAATCATTTTTAAGGATATATTGACCACGACAAAGAGTGGAACAAGTGGAGGTCTAGGACATCCTGGCCTTATTTATGCACTTTGCCAACTTTCTGGAGTGGAAGCTGGAGATGATGAGGAATGGGTTTACCCTATTAAACTCATTAACGAAGCTAATTTAAGGACTTATGAATCCTATGAAAAATGGAGAACTATGAGTAGGAGTCAAGAACCTTCTACTAATAGAGATATCCCCTCTACTAGTTATGACCTTCCACCTTCTAGTTCCCCTACCCTATCTGATTTAATGAATGAGTTGACCTTGCAGTGAAAGAGTATAGAGCTAATAAATGAAAGGATTGGTAGTTTAGAACGTAGACATGATTATGATAGTGAGTACCTACAGAGACATTCAGATATTGAGATAGCTTACTACGAAGCTCAGGGTCGACCTTACAGAGGTGAGCCCGATGTTACTTTTCCTAAATGCCCCCGATATACTCAGTATCAGCCCAATCCACCTGCTAACCAAGGTGACGAAGAAATAGTTTGGTACTTTGACATATGATAGTAATTGATGTACTTTTACTTTTATTTTTTGAAATTTTTGTAATAGATATAGATGTTTGTGTGCCCGTACTTTAATTTTTATTTTTATGTTGTAATTGGATAATTTTAAGTCTTGTTATAATTGTTGATGTGGTAGTTGAAATTTGTTTAAATTGTAATGTGATGTAATTTTTATTTTGCATTTTAATTGTAATTATTTTGTTTAGTATTGTGGATGTGTTAGCAAAATGTTGTGTTTGTATAATATTTAGTTTTGTAGTTATTTCAAAATTTTATTACCCAGCAAATTCTCTAATGTTTATATGTATAGAAAGCTCCTAATGTTACAGAGTAAGTGAAGTAGAAATTTTGAGAAGGACTACAAAAATTTTAGAATGATGAATATGCCTAAAATATTGAGGTATGATTTATATTTAGAATTTTTCTTTCCACCTGTATCATTTCATATTGAAAAATTTAAGTTTGGGGGAGGGAAGAAAAATATTAACTGTTAGATGTTCTCAATTTAAATATTTTCAAAAATTATTAATATAATTTTATGTAGTAAATTTAATTCAGGTATCTAAATTTTGTAGATATTTAAATATTACGGTAGATTTAAAGGAATATTTTTAAAATATTTTTTGTAATGAAAATTAATTTTGTAGATTAAGATATATAGTATAAGAGAATAAGGTTATAATTAACTATGTAAAGTAAAGAAATCTATATTTTGAAATATTAAGAATCTGGAGATTCATTTGAGAAGAAAAGATTGGGGTTCAATGATGTAAAAGCTATAAAATATTTATAAGGTAAAGGAATGCTTTGAGTTTCAAATTTAGGAAAAGAAAGGTAATGTTCAAAATCATTAAAGGCTATCCATATATAATAATCCTCACTTGAAAAAGGAAAGAGAAAGGAAAGGATTGACGAAAGGATTGACAATAATCCCTGAAAAGAAAAGAAATATATATAGGATTGAAAGCAATCCAAATAAAAAAGAGAAAAGAAAATAAAAGAAAGAAAAAGTAATGAAAGTGAGGAGAAGCTTGAGGAGATGCCTAATCAAAAATTTTCTTCACCGGACCTACCTAAAGGGAAAACCTAAATACATTCCTGAACTTATGTTTATGGATAAGATCTTTTACTAGTAGTGTTCACATGAAGTTTCTATCATTTAAGTATTCTAAGCGACTTAATATTACAACCTATAGTCATTCTTAAAATGAATAGAAAACTAGAACTCTTAAACTTGATGACTAGATAATCTTGTAGCTACAGAATTAATTTAATTACTTGAATTTTTCTGAAAATCTTACTATGGTATTTATTTAAATCAAACTTATAGTATTTCTAAATTAAAACTTTACTACAGTAGATTATAACTTTTATAGAGTAATAAAATTACTTGAGGACAAGTAATAGTTAACTTTGGTGGATTTTGACCAAAGGAAATATGTTGAGATTTTCATACTTATTTTACACTATTTTTGATGATATTACACTTTAAAGAATGGTATTTTTGATGTTTTGTTGCAGGTATGATGAATTATGGTCATTGGAGCAAAAAGATGCAAAAAGGAGCGAATTTGGAGCGAAAAGGACCAAAATGTGAAGATTTGAACTAGGGTGCCAACGGCGAGCCCAACGGCGCCGACGACGATAATTTCCCGAGACTCCAGATTAAATATTTTAAAAGGCCCGTCGATGGTGCCCTTGAGGACGCCGACGGCGAGATCGGCAGTTATTTCCAAAGATTCATTGAATGTGGATGATTTTTTCTTAGGCAAATATTAAGATAACACTTCTACATCTTTAAAGGGAGATTTTTGCTGAAAGTAGAGGAGGTTCCAAGAAACTCAGGGAGAGTTGCAAGTGTTTGGAGAGTGTAAAGAGCTTACTTTAGGGTTAAATTGTGAGTAATTCTTCGAGAGATTGTAAGAGTGAAGGGAAAGTGAGAGATTTCTTCCTCCTTGCTGCTTCGAAGAAGAATTCTATGTGCTGTAAAGAAAGGAAGAGATTCAGAGGAACTTCAAGGAGTTTGCTTGGCAAGGAATTTGAGATAAGTCTTATTTACTTGTTGTAGTTTGTATGACTTTGCTTTTATATATGAATTTCAATTTTTGTTGTGTCTTCCCCTCGAGTTCTGAGTAGTTTTCTCTGTCTTTCTCCTTGTCTTGAGATTTGTGAAATGGTTATTTGAATTGGTTGAGCCATGAAACTGTTAAAGAAGTTGTGATGATCTTTTCACGTCGATCTTAATTTACTTTCAATCTGGCCAATTGTTTTGTTAAAATATGTTGAGTTTTACAACTAAAGTGAAGATTACATCCAAGGTTCACGAGGTCAAAGCCCTTGGAAGTTGGGTGCAAATAAATAGGGAAATAAAATTATGTAGAATTAGAGATTTTAGAGTGACAGACTAAAATCCCCAATTCGGTCATATCGTTTGGGTGTTAAAGTGTAGGTGTTAGCCCTCAGGCGAGAGGAACGTTGGAGCTCTGAAGTGAGAGCCGGTATCCTCCCAGCCTAGCCGTAGATTCAGTAAACAAGCGTAGAATTAATCAATGTTCTTTATGCCTGGACCAAAGTGTAAAGAATAGGAATGCTCCTATTTGTACAATATAATTTGAACTGATTCACTTTATCCATTCACTATAATTTCTTGACAAGGAGAAGAATGCTTTATTATATATTAAATATCATATTAGAAACTTTATTAGTACAATTACTTATTTAAGAGTTATCAAAATTACATATTTATTTCAATTGCCTATTAGTGACAGATAAGCAATTTGAATTACATTGTTGTGATTAAGTATTGATTTTCTAAAATCTTAGTTCGTAGTTCTAATATTACTCCCTGTAGGATCGATATCTAAGACTCCATTAGAGTTCTATATTACTTGAGCGAAACGTATACCTGGGTTGATAAGTGTGACTTTACCATTATTGAATATTTTATATATACATTTTTATCAAATCTATAACCATTGTTAACTTTTTGGTTCTGTTGCTGAGGAATTAAATCTTCTAGCAGCAGTATTAAATACTTATATTTTTAAGCATATATAAAGTCACGTCACTTAGCAGTGGCGTGGGAGAATTTTTGCTACTTTACTATTGAGGTGATTATTGGGGTAGTGATGGAGTTTTATGCCAATTTTAAAAAGACTTCTGAAGTCTATGTGTTTTTTCGTGGGAAAATGGTGGAGTTTACTTCATGCAAGATTAATGAATTTTATCAGTTGGAAGATGTGTATAGCTTCCAGTACAAATCATTTTCTACTACGAATGAGGCCTTGGATGAGGTTCTTTCTTTTCTTACTGATGGAAGAGGAACCTGGAAAGTAAAGAATGGTGTTAAGGTAAACTTTCCTCTTTCTATGTTAAATGTAGTATCTAAGGCCTGACACTATTTTATTTTTGGAAGAATGACACCAACAAACCATCATAGTGAGGTGATAAGGGATAGAGCCATTTTGTACTTTTTTATGCAGCAGATGAAAAGGATAGATGTTAGCTTTAATATTTATAGAAACACTCAATCTATTGCTTTGGAGAGACTGTTGGAGGTTTGGCACACCCTGCTCAAATCTTCACACTATGTGAACAGGTAGGAGTTGAGGAGTTGATTATAGACCAATAGACCAGATGAGGAGAGGATTTAACCTCTAAAACCTATTGGGTCTGGCAATATAAAGACTTGTGAATCTCATGTTGGATGGAGATCTGGAAGTAGGACTAGGGATATTCCGTCTACTTCAGGTACTTCTAATACCCTTACTATCCAAGAACTTATGGAGCAAATGATGATTTAACAAGGAGATATTTTGTCAATGGATCATAGAATGGAAAATATGGAGGGAAGAAATGCTCACTTTGATGATTTAATAAGACAGCAGTTTGAATATGATGCTTCTTATGATGATGCAATCGTCAAATTCATGAGGGGTGATCACTCCGTTTAGTTTCCTACACACCTTGTTTTTACTATATATCAGCAGTAGAATTTGGATGTGGAAGAATAAGAAGAAAAAGATGATGATTGATGATTCTTTAGTTAGATTTTTATTTAGTTTATATTTAATTGTACTTTATTGTTGAGACTGTTTGTTTGTGGACTGTGATGCTTTATTTTTGTTCTATGTTGTGTAGTGAACTTTAGATTTGTGAATCTACTGGTAGTTATTAGTTTTAGTACTTTGTTGGATGTATTTTTAGTTTACTCTTTCTCAGCAAATTTTAATATGTATTTTGTGCTATAAAATGGTTCAAGTCTTGTAGCTTTTCATATTAGCACCTGCAATATTTCACAATTAAGTTTCAAATCAGAACCTTCAACATGTATGTTTATTTTTTATGTATTAAATGTTTTCCTTAACCCTTAATTTTTCAGTTCTAAATTTAAAATCTTTTAAAAATTTAAGTTTGGCGGGAAGAAAATTACATTTTAAAGAAAAGAAACTTAATTTATTTGTCCTTAGTTATATTTTCAAAATATTTTAAAAAATTAACATGACCATTGGTATTCGAGGGTAACTTTAGATAACTATATCTATGGTTCTAAGTATATAGTAAACTTCAGTAAAATTTTTAAATAATTAAGGTTAATTTTAGAGATTAAGATAATTGATATGATAGAATAAGACTATGTTCTCTATTTTAAGTAAAGGAATTTACATTTTTGAAGTATTAAAAAATCTTAGAGATTCATATAAGAAGAAAAGCTTAAAGCTTTATGAAAAAACTTTAAAGCTAATATAAATTTATAAAGTGAAGGAATGTGAAAAGTTTTTAACTTTAAGAAGAGTACAGTGATGCTCAAAATCATTAAAGCATATCCAGATATAATAATCTACACAAGAAAAAAGAAAGAAAAAGAAAGCAAAACAAAAAAGAAAGAAAAGAAAAAGGATTGAAAATGACCCTAAACAGAAAATTAAAAAAAAAGAAGAAAGATATGAGGAGAAGCTTGAGGAGATGTTTAATTTAAAAATTGATTTCACTTAAATCAACTTAAAGAAGAAGATTGGCTACACTTTCTAAACTTATATTTAAATATTAACATATTTACTAGTAAAGTTTCATGAAGTACTTTTACATATGAATATTCTAAGTGGCTTTAATATGAATAATTTGCAATTTTCTTTGAAAAGAATAGAGAACCAAAAACCTTAAACTTGACTTCTAAATATTCGTATACCTTTAGTGTTAACTAGAGTTCTTTTAAATTTTTCTTAAGTGATGCTATTATATTTAATGAACTAAGATATGGAAATCAAGAAGTTAAAATCTTTACCATAAGAGATATTTTTACGTAGTAAATGAGTTACTTGAGGACAAGTAATATTTAAGTTTAAGGGATTTTGATACACCAAAAATATATGAATTCTTAGACCCATATTTTATACTCATTTTTTGTGTTATTGCACCTTAGTGGAACATATTTTTTATGTTTTATTGCAGGTTGTTGATTTTTATGACTTGGAGCAAAAAAGATGAAATTTAGAGTAGGTTAAAAAATTGTTCAGTGCCGACGTCGCCAGATGAGGCGCCTGTCGTTTGACAGAGAAGAACGAATTAATTAGATGGCTTCTGGCGCCGATGGCGCTAATGTCAGTGCAGACCCTGTTTCTATAAGATTCAATGTATTTAGACGCTTTTTGAGGAATTTTTGGATGCACCTATTAGAGAACCAACTTAGGCTCGATTTATGCTGAAATTTAATCAGAATCCCACCCCCCCTCGCACCATTTCACATTCTTCCACTCATTTCAATTTTTGTCTTCACACGCCTACATTCCACACCATTCCAATCTATTAGTTAGTTATTATTTTTATTGTTTTGAGTTTTTGTGGTGAGTTTAAGTGTGGTGAGTTTAAGTGTGAATTCTTCTCTAAGATAGGCTACAAAGGATTTGCTTTAAGGTGTTTTGAGAAAAAGTTTCAGATAAGTGTTGTTTGTTTATTATTGTTGTATAAACTTTCTTTTATATATGAAAATTATGTTTTGTTTTATCTTTCTCATGAAGTCTGAGCAGTTTCCTTTATCTTTCTCCCAACTCTGAGATATGGTGAAATGAAGAGGTAATGTGGATGTGCAAATGTTAAAATTTAAAATAAATTGTGATGCTTTTTCAAATCTGCTCATAATTTACTTTTCGATCTGGGCAATTGAATTGTTAAAATATATTGTAAAACATATGATCCAGAAAATGGAGTATGAGCTCTACAACATAGTGAGAACCACATTTAGGTCCATGAAGTAGTTGATTCATTAATGGAAATAAGTTCAAATAAATAGGAAAATATACTTTGTTGGGTGTAGAATTAGAGATTTCTACGATGACAGACTAAAAATCCCCAATTCGATCTTAGTTTTTAAAAACTAAAGTGAGAGTTACCCTTCAGGTGAAGGGAAGTAGGAGCTCTGGAGTGGGAGCCAGTATCCTCCCCTAGCCTAGCCACAGATTTAGGGACTAAACCTAAGTTTATCCAATGATTTTTTGTAACACTGAATCAGGGTGGAGAATTAAAATTGCTCCTATTTGGCACAATACATATTTAAACCATTTATCTCATCTCATTTAACCAAAAACTCATTGTAGTGGGAAAGATGCTTTTTCACATAAGAAATCTTCACCACATAAAAATAATTTTATAGTTACTGTTTTAAACTCTGCATTTAAGTTTTGCTAGTAGTTAATAATTTGATTTAGTTAGCATCTTACACATTCGAAATTAGTGACAGTAATTTCGTTTGATTTCTGTGAATTTCCTAGTTAATTTATCATTTAAAATTTAAACCTTCCCCATGGAATTGATATTTGGGACTTAAACAGAAAGTCTTATTTTACTTGATAACAATACGTATACTTCCATAGAATACCAACATTCAGTGTTGAACGTTATTATTCATATAATACTACTTCAAGTTTGTGGCACCATTGTAAATTGGAATCAAATTTATAAATTTTACACAATTAGATTTCAGCAATTCTGCATCACACCTCCACAATTTACTCAGTACCAATGGAAAGAATTAAAACATAACTTGAGACAAAAGAATATCTTAGTAGAATTTAATTTAGAGTCCAAATTATTTAAAGAGAATAAATCCAAAATATGGGAGATCTTGAACTATCACATAGAGATCCATTTATTATAACTATTAAGGATAATATTAATATGCAAATTAAGAATATCATTAGGAGAATATTGGATCTTGAAAGAAACATGAAGAAAAATAATTTGAATCATTCTGAAAAGAAAAAGCTAACTTAAACTTGTAATATTGAGGAATTATTAGTAATCCATGTTTCTAAAAAAAATTGGAAATTAATCAATGATTATTGAAATGGAATTTTGATAAAAGAGGAATCATTTGTCGGGCTAGAGACACGAAAGCAAGCTCTTCGTGGTAGACGCCCATGACTATCTTTATTGGTGAGCTTATTAAAGAATGTGTGGTTTTGCTTATGTATCAAACTCTATTATGTAGGTGTGTTTAAGTTTGTTGATTGTGTGAAATGATATACGTGTGTTGTGTAGTGAACTCTGCTTGAACCTGTGTTTTTATGCAATGAATGTTAGTGTTGTTTTTCATCGATGGACTTATCTTTATATTCAAGTCTTATCTATTATATAACAATAACTTCTATCGTAAACCTGAAAATTATATATGTCCACTTTTGTACTGGTTACATGTACGAAATTTTATACTTCCTTTTTAGTTCAATTTAATTTATAGCATGTATTTATCAAATCCAATTTTTTCTTCCTGTCATATTTAATTGTACATACTAGAAAATATTTAAAAATTCAACTTTGTTAGGAAGAAAAAATTTTAAAACTTAACTTTATTTGTCCTCAGTAGCCCGTATTTAATTTGATATCACTTTTAAAATGACATGTGGTATGTGGTGTTACCTTTCGGTTAATATAATTTTAATATTAGGAATGTTAGAAAGTAACTTAGTTGAAATCCTATGTGAAGAAATTGTTCTAGAGTTAAGATATTTTGTAGGAAACACTAGAAAATTGATTTTGTTATTTGTGTCAGAAAGGAGTTGAATATTTGAAAAACTAAGATTCTTAGATTTATACTTTATGATAACTGAGCCTTTATTGAAACCTTATTGAAACCTTGCCTTTATTGAAACCTTATTCAAACTAATACTTACACTTTTAAAAAGTGAGGGAAAGTTTTGAGTTTTGAATTTTATAAAGAGGATAGTGAAAATCAAAATTTTAAACTCTTGCTCATATATAGTAATCCTCATATAAAAAAAGAGTAAGGATTAAAAGATCCTGAAAGAAAAGAAAAAGAAAGGAAAAAAGAAAAGTAAAAGTACATTATGTGAGGAGAAGCTTGAGGAGAAGCCTAACAAAAAATAAGTTTCGCTTGAATCTGTTTAAATGAAAAGACATAGAAAGATTCCTAAGATTATATTTATTTTAAAAAAAGTATTGGTCAAATTGGTATAGAAAAAGAGCATAAATTATGTTTTTAAACTATTTATGAATCTTTAGTAGATAAGTTTCAATAACTTTTGAAGAAAATAGAAAATCATAATTCCTAAATTGAATATGTGGTACTTTTACACCGTGTTTTAGGTTGATTTACTAGATTTTCTCTTATGTTATACCTTAATGTTTATGAAAAGAAATTATAGAAAATTCTACTGAAGCCCACAAACTCAAATCAACAAATTTGGTTTTTAAATTTATTGGGCTACTTGAAGACAAGTAACATTTAAGTTTCGAGGAATTTGACACGCCTAAAGTTACCTAATTTTTAATATACCTTTCATTCTTATTTTTAATGGTTTTCAAAGATATTGAAATTTAATGAAATGCATATTTGCATGTTTTTTGTTTTAGGTACAAGAAATGAAGTTTTAGAGAGAATGAAGAAAAAATGGTGCAATTTTGTGTTAAAATGAGCAAGGAAGAAAGTTCTGACCTGACACATTTCAATATTTCTTATATGCTTAATCTCCTTTACATTTATCACATATTTTTGAATGAAATTATAGTTTAAAGAAAGGTTATTCTCATGCTTATCTTGTAGGTATAACATATAAAAGCAAAATAGAGCTGAAACGGGGCAAAACAAAGCTAAAATGGAGCGAAATGAGGCAAAATGGTGGTGTTGCCTGTAAGGTGGCACCTATGCGCGCAAACTAGTGAATAAGCATTAGTCACATCGGAAAAATGGTGCCTAGGCATCAAAAACTAGAGCCTAGGCACCCTAGACGGTTATTGGACAGGTTTTGGGCAATTTTGGGCTATTTTGGGATGTTCTGGAAGACTCCTGATTGTTATGCACACCCTAAAGAGTGGTAATATGAATCTTTACATTTTGATTGTTAAGAGATGTGTCTCTTGTATTGAATAGGTACATCTCTTGGAAAAAGGGGGAGGGGTGGGCTGGTGTCTTTTAAGAAGGAGTCTAGAAGGGGAGTTTAGGAGAGTTTTGGAGAGGAGTCTGGTGTTCCTCTTCAAGGTAGCGTGCAGGTGTGTGTGTGTGTAATATGAGAAGTCTCTTGTGGAGTCTTAGTGGCTTTTCGGATGTTGGAAGAAGCGTAAGGGATTATTATTTGCTATGCAAGGAGGACATGGGCCTTCTGTAAAGATAAGTCTTGGACTCTTTTGTATTTGCTTTGAATTATTGAAATATTTTTCAATGTCATTTGTAATGAGGAATCCGTGTGTTTTCTTCATTCTGAGTGAGAAGTTTTGCCTTACTCTTTCTCCTTGTTATGAGAATTAATCATGTGTAGGATTAGAATGGTTTCAAGATTTTTTTTTATTTCAAAATTGTGATGATTTTTGCTTAAACTTCATTTACATTACAATAATGATCTGTTGCAGTGCTAAAATTTGTCGTAATTACATTAAGATCCGAGAGGGTGATGTAATTCTCAACAAAGTGGAATCACATTTGACTTCATGGATGAGAATGTAGAGAAAAAAACTTTGATAGGTGCAGAGTTGATCAGTTTAGGGTAACAGGCTAAAATACCTTATTTGGTCTAGGTGTTTGGAAACTAAAGTGAGATGTTAGCCTCAGGCGAGGGGAACATGGAAACTTTATGTTGAGAGCTTAGTTTCTTCCTAGCCTAACAGCAAATTTAGGGACAATACTCTGGATTAGCCAATGTTCTTTGTCACTCGTAAAGAGGATAAAAAATATAATTACTCTTATTTGTCATAAGACTAAATTTTTAACTTTAAATATTTGATTCTTTCATTGATTATAATCTCATTTGAAGGGGAAAGAGATTTTAATTATATAATAACCTTCCAAAATTTAACCAGTCTCTTTAGATTTGGTTTTAATTTAATTTTGTTTACTTTATTTTTATAGCAAATTAGTAAAGTTAGAAAAACCAAACTTTTTCAAAATTCCAAACTAAGACATGATAATAGAAGACTAGAATTAGCCTAAGGGAGTTCTTACCTAAGTTCCCTTTAAGATCGATATTGGGGTTTTTAAAGAAAAATCTATATTAATTGAAATGATATGTATACTTGTGTAGTAGCCTTACTGTGTAAACCATTCTCTAAAACTCATAACATTTTGATTTTTGATACTAGCCACTAAATATAAATTTATCCAAGTTTTTTACCATCTTTTGAAAGCTAAATTTCTATGTAATTGCGGGTCTGATCACCCGCAAGCATGCACTCGTGTCCCTTGCGTACGAGTGTACGGGAGGGGGGGTGTTTGGGGATCGGGGAACTTGCTTCCAAATTTGTGCTCACACGCCCGCATGCATGTGTTTGCATGCTCGTGAGAATGCACTTGTGTGGCCCTATGTTACTTCACTTGCGTGCGTTGGTAGTGGCATGCATCTACACGCATTTTCTTGTAAATGCACTCACATGCCTCCACGATTGTGAATGTGCTCACACCAAACTAGCAAAAGTTGGTTATGGGATAAAATTTTGGGGTCCAATAAAGCCTGTGGTGTCAGCAAACCTCCCCAACAACCAATGGGGTTTATCCTATGTAAATTAATGAAAGTATTTTATTATATTTAGTGAGAAAATATGCTAACATATATAGGTTTGCTAGGGTAACCAAAAAGACCAAATTTTTTTTATTCGGAAAGCTCATTTTCAACAAGGGAGAATGTTATATAAGCTAAGGGAAGAGCCTGGTGAGTGAATAATCCTCTTGGTTTCCTCTGCCAGACCTTTCTCATCTCCTACATCAATATTTTCTCTCCTCCATCCTCCTCTACTTGTTTTATTATATGAGAGAGTGCTTCATTGGAACAATATTCTAGAAAAGAGGAAAGCTTCCTCTTTCGTTAAAGAAGGGAGAGAAGGGCAATCTCTCATAGGAAACAGAGCGACATCTTTGTAACGGTTAGAGCTTAGAGCAAGCCCAAAGCACTCATCTGCAAAAATCATGTAGGTGATGATATCTTAATTTTTTTTTACTTCCTTAGGCAAGCCTTGAATTTTTCTGTTGTGTTAGAGCTTGCCTTTAGGTTACAAAGCTTTGTGATGTCCGTACAGACCTACGTTTCCTTCAAGCTTGCACCTTAAGCCTTAGCTTCCTTCTTTCTTATTGTTGATCCTATGTGATGGCATTAGAGAATAAAAGGTTTGTTATTATGTGGACTAAATTTGTGAAAATCATATTCTATTCTTGTATGTGCATAGAGCATGTTTATCTCATGTTGTTTCTTGTACAAATGCATGAAAACTTATGTTTGGAAGCTTGAAAAATATAACCAAAGTATTTGCATATCCTAATGCATGTGAAAGTTAGATTTGAGTGTGCTTAATGAATTGAACTCAGTTTTCAAATGCATAAAAGTACTTTGAGTTTGTTGATTAAATAACTTGATGCATGTAAAACCTTTGGTTGACTTTGCTTATTGGGTTAAGCTCATTTGGATAAATGACCTAATTTCATTAATATAATGTTCATCATTCTAACCTTAATTAATTAATTAATTAATTAATCTTAATTAATCCCATTTAATCAACTTGTTGTTTTCATCATTCTAATCAATATTCATTATTCTTAATTAATTAATTAATCTATTTTAATTCACTACATAACCACTTAAAAGTTAATTAATCATAATGTGTTAATTAATCTCTTTCAACTAATTAATAGACCACTTCTAACTACTCAATTAAACTTAAAAAATGTGTTGAGCTCGTGTAATTAATGAAATATTCTCATTTTCTTAATGATTTTATTCTAATGAGGTTAATCTTTAATTGTTAGATTTTAATCTCACTTAATAAGTGAGATTATTCCTAATGGCAAAAATTAGGCATGTTTGCTATGAAATTCCCATTGAACATCAAGCTTGTCACTCATTTATTTTAATGAGCTAGTATCATTAGTTTAAGTTAGGAAGTCTCATTTATTTGAATGAGTTTGACTCATTAATTTAAATGAGCAAGTCATATTTACTTGAATCAACTAGTGTAATTAGCTTCAATGAGCTAGTTTCATTTATTTGAATGAGCTAATCTCATTAGTTTTAAGGAGCTAGCCTCATTTTTTAATGAGCTAGTTTCATTTATTTGAAGGAGCGAGTCTTACTGGTCTAATAAGCTAATCTCATTTTTCTTAAAATCAGTTAGTCTTATTAGTTTAATGAATAAATTGTTTAATGATGGTTAGCCATATGGATGCTCTTATAATGCTAAGAAAGGGACCTTTGTATGATTTATGTCATGTATGAAAATTAATTATTGACTGAAATCTATATTTGTTATATGTGTGAAACATTGTCCCCCTGAAAATTACTTATTTGTTGATTTCCTTAATAGCACAAGTTTTAGGCTTTTTGATGATTTTTCATATAAGAAATTTTCATTACATAAACATTGTTAGTAGATTAGTATTTATATATTAAACTTTGCATTTCCATTTTGCTAATAAGTAAATACTTTAGTTTTGATAGCATCTCAATATTTGAAATTAATGACAGTGATTTCGTTTGATTTTCTGTAACTTTCTAGTAAAACTTATATTTGTCAATTTACACATTCCCTTTGGTATCAATATTTGGGGCTTAAATAGAAAGTTCTTTATTACTTGATAACGATACGTATACTTGCGTAGAATCCCATTATAAATTTCCTATAATTATATATATTTTATAAAACTTACTTTTCATATAAGGATCAAGTTTTTGGCAATGTAGTGGTGTCAACTTCATAAATCATTACTTATAAAAATCAGGATCAAGTTTTTGGCGCCGTTGTTGGGGAAGGTAAAGGTTAAATTTAGGTAAATTAAATATTTTTGATTAATTAGGAAAGTTAGAGATAATATATATACTATAAAAATATATAAAAATAAAAAAATATATAAAAAAATAAAAATTAAAAAAAAAAAGGAATTTTACTTTGCTTTCTTTATTTGTTATGGGAAATATTAGATCTGAAGGCTTAGTACCTTACGATTCACAGTTAGAACATACTATTAGAAAAATTCAAAAATAACAAAGAGAAATTAAAAATTTAAAAGGAATGGCAAATAACATAGAAAATCCAATAAATGTGAATCGAAAAAGATCTTTAAAAGATTATGCGAATTATGCGAATCCGACAACAGAATGAACTTCACTTGAGTATTCAAAATTTTGATGTTGCTGCTAATTCATTTGACCTTAAACCTGCTATTATCCAAATGGTACAAAATAATTAGTTTGGAGGATCACCTACTTCTTGCTAGTTTTCTTGAGATTTAGGCTACATTTAAATATGATGGAGTGTCTAATGATGTTGTTAGGCTTAGAATTTGTTCTTTTTAACCTTTTTTTCTTAAGGGATAAAGCCAATGCTTGGTTAAAATCATTAGAACTTGGATCTATTAGAACTTAAGGAGAACTATCACAAAAATTCTTGGCTAAATATTTTCCACCCTCGAAAACCGCTAAGCTTAGAAATGATATTACATCTTTTTGTCAGTTTGAAGGGGAATTGATATTGGAAGCCTAAGAAAGATTTAAAAATCTTCTTAGAAAATGTCCACACCATGCTTTGTAAGTTTGGTTAATAATTCAAACATTTTACAATGGATTAGTAGGATCACTAAGATCTATTATAGATGATGATGCGGGTGGACCATTAATGTCAAAACATTCTTATGAAGCGTATTGTTTAATTGAAGAAATGACTACTAATAATTTTCAATGGCCCTCTCAAAGGATAAATCCTAAAAGAGTAGCTAGTATCCACGATTCTGATGCAATATCTATGTTAGCTTCCCAAATTGCTGCAATATCAAAGAAATTAGATCATTATGGAATGAATTATTCTCCAACACCTACTATGATGGAAGAGAAATTCACTAGAACTGATAATTGTTGCTCAATCTTCTTATAAAACCTTGAATGCTATAAATAATTGAAATAATAATCCCTATTCAAACAAATAATTATCCCTATTCAAACAATTTTAACCCTGGATGGAAAAAATCACCCTAATTTTAGCTGGAATAATTATAACAATCCGGTGAATCCATCCAGAAATCTGAACAATCAAGGAAATCTTAATTTTTGACCTTATTTTCCTTCAAGATTTAACCTATCCCACAAGTGAAGGAAAAGAAGTTGAGGATGGAAGAAGTGATGTTGAATATGGGAAATCAAATTCAAAATCAAGTGGTTGCTATTAGGAGTACTGAAAAATCAATTATGACATATTGTTATTGCACTTAGTAATAGACCTTCTGGAATTCTTCTGAGTAGTTTGGAAGTTAATCCAAAAGATCAAAATAAAGAGCAAATTAAAGCTATTCAATTATGAAGCGGAAAAGAATTTGAAACAAGGTTCCAAGAGAAATTGAAGTTGATGAAGAGAAGGAAGAAATGGAAAATAATCAACATAAAAAAGAACAAACATAGGTTCCTTTAGAAAAATCATTACCTCCATTTCCTCAAAGACTAAAGCAGAAAAATAAAGATAAACAATTTACAAAATTTTTGGAATTATTTAAGAAATTAATAATAAATATTCTTTTTGTTGAAACTTTGGAACAAATGCCAAGTTATGTGAAATTTAAGAAGGATGTACTAGAAAAAAAAAGGAAGTTTACAGATCATGAGACTGTTGCACTCAACGAAGAGTGTAGTGCTATTGTTCAGAAAAAGCTTCCTGGAAAATTAAAAGATCTTGGTAGTTTTACTATACCTTGTGCAATTGTTGAAAAGTTTTATGGAAAAGCTTTATGTGATTTAGGAGCGAGTATCAATCTTATGCCCTTATCGATCTTTAAAAGTTTAGATTTGGGAGAAATTTCCCCTACTACTGTAAATCTTCAGTTATCTGATTGATTAATAACTTCTTCAAAAGGAGTTATAGAGGATGTACTAGTAAAAGTGGATTAATTTATTTTCCCTGTAGACTTTATAATATTGGACATGTAGGATGATAAAGAGATTCCTATTATTTTAGGGAGACCATTCTTTTAGGGAGACCATTCTAGGGAGACCATTCCTTGCAACAGGAAGAGTTGTAATAGATGTGCTAAAAGGAGAATTAATAACGAGAGTTGATGATTAAGAAGTAAAATTTAATATAGCGAAAGCTATGAAATATCTTGCAATGGAAAAAGATAATGAATCTTTTAATATAGCGAAAGCTATGAAATATCTTGCAATGGAAAAAGATAATGAATCTTTTAATATAGCGAAAGCTATGAAATATCTTGCAATGGAAAAAGATAATGAATCTTTTAATATAGCGAAAGCTATGAAAAATGATAGTAAAAATCTTATTCCTTCAAGTATTAAACCACCTGAACTTGAATTAAAGATATTACCTGCCCATTTAAAGTATTTATTTTTAGGAGAGTCATCTACATTGCCTATTATTATATCTTCTGAGTTATCTAAAATTCAAGAAAAAAAGTTGATAGAATAATTGAACTAGTATAAAAAGGCTTTTGGATGGACTTTTGTAGATATTAAAGGATTTAGTCCTTCAATTTGTATGCACATAATTTTATTAGATGAAGAATATGAACCTAAAGCTGATCTTCATAGAAGATTAAACCCAATAATGAAAGAATTTGTTAAAAAAGAGATTTTAAAATGGTTAGATACTGAAATTGTATATCATATTTCAGATAGTGCTTGGGTAAGCCCAATTCACTGTGTTCCGAAGAAAAGAGGAGTGCCTGTTGAAGAAAATGAGAAAAATGAATTAATACTAATAAGACATGTTTTTGATTGGAAAATTTGTATTGACTATAGAAAAATTAAATATGACCACCAGAAAAGATCACTTTCCTTTACCCTTTCTAGACCAAATGTCGGATAGATTGGCTGGGAATAAATATTATTGCTTTTTAGATGGATATACCAGTTATCATCAAATTCTAATTGATTCAGAGGATCAAAAGAAAACAACATTTATAAGCCCACATGGAATATTTGTTTTTTGTAGGATGCCTTTTGGAATATGCAATGCACCTACAACATTTCAAAGATGCATGATGTCAATTTTTAGCAATCAATTTTTAGCCATGATGTCAATTTTTAGCAATTTTATAGAACATGGAATGGATGTGTTTATGGATTATTTTTCCGTGTTTGAGACTTCATTTAAGTTATGTCTTAATAATTTAGAAAAAGTTATGGAAGTATGTGAAAAAGTTAACCTAGTATTAAATTTGGAAATGTGTTAATTTATGGTTCTTTTATGGTTTTATGAGGTATTGTGCTTGGGCATAAAATTTTTGAAAAAAGGCATGGAGGTAAATCCTGCAAAAAACCAAGTTATAGAAAAATTAACACCTTCTACAAATGTTAAAGGGGTGAGAAGTTTTCTAGGACACACTGGCTTTTACAGGCGCTACAAAAAAAAATTTCAAAAATAACTAAGCCGCTATGCGTACGTAGAGAAAAAGATAAGAAATTTGATTTTGATGAGGAATGCATAAAATCATTTGAATTATTAAAGGAAAAATTTGTCACTGCACCTATAATAGTACCACCTGATTGGGAAAAACCATTTGAAATAATGTGCGATGCTAGTGATTATGCTATTGGGGCTGTATTAGGACAAAGACACGCAAAGTTTTCAAAGTTAAATATTATGCTAGTAAGACTCTAAATGATGCTCAAATTATTTATACTACTACTAAAAGAGTGTTATTAGCTATTGTTTATGCCTTTGATAAATTTATTCCTTATTTAATTGGAAATAAATGTATAGTACATGCAGATCATTCTTATATTGTATACTTAATGCAAAAGAAGAATGCTAAACTAAGATTAATAAGATGGATGCTTCTATTGAAAGAGTTGGTTTTTCTGTGATTAATAGAAAGGGAAATAATAATCAAATAGCTGATCATTTGTCTAGAATAGAAAGAGAAATATTAACAAATTTTTCAAAAGAAATTTTAGAAAATTTCCCTGATGAACAGCTATATAGTATTAATGAAATGTATGTACCGTGGTATGCTGACCGACAGCTTCTTACGGGCAAATCCCATACCAAAAATAGTGCCGACATCTACAATTACAGAAATTTATATAGGAGTCAAAGGACTATTTTTTCCATAAGCCATATTTATATAAACAATGTAAAGATGTAATTATTAGAAGATATGTGCCTTCTGAAGAAACTCAACAGATAATTGAAAGATGTCATGATTCTAAATTTGGAGGACATTTTAGAACAAATAGAGAATTGCATATAAGATTTTTCAAGCTAAATTTTATTAGCCTACTATTTTTAAAGATGTTAATGAATATAATATATTAAAATGTATGTTAATGAATATATTAAAATGTACGATAGATGTCAACGAGTAAGAAATATTTCTAGAAGAAATGAAATACCTCTAAATTACACATTAGAAGTTGAAATTTTTTATATGTGGGGATTAAATTTTATGTGACGATTTATGGCTTCATTTGGAAAGTTATATATATCACTTGCCGTTGATTATATGCCCAAATGGATTAAAGTTATTGTTGTACCCAGAGGTGATGCTCGGAGTATTTCTAAATTTTTAATTAAAAATATTTTTACAAGATATGGAAGGCCGAGAGTAATTATTAATGATAGAGGATCTCATGTTAGGAATAAGAGAATTGAAAAAATAATTAAGTAATATGATATTATGAATAGATTCTCCACTGCTTATCATCCAGACTAGAGGTCTGGCAGAGATATCAAATCGTGAAATTAAACATATTTTAGAAAAAGCTGTAAATCCTTATAAATTAGATTGGTCTGCGAGACTAGATACTGCTTATAAGACTCCTATAGGAATGTCCCCATACAGACTGATATTTGGAAAAATATGTCACTTACTGGTAGAATTAGAGCATAAAGCATTTTGGACTATTAAGGGATTTAATTTTAATCTAAAAGATGCTGGGTGAGAAAAGATTATTGCAACTCGATGAACTTGAGGAAATAAGAAATGAAGCATATGATATGCAAAAATCTATAATGAAAAAATGAAAATATGGCATGATCGGAATATTATTTAGAAGAAATTTGAACCTAGACAAGAAGTTCTATTATATAATACAAGATTGAGATTGTTTCCAAGAAAACTAAAATCCAGATGGTTAGGACCATTTAAAGTGATTAAAGTCTATCATTATGGAATTATTGTTTCTAAAAATCCTAACATTAGAAGGGTATTTAAAGTTAATGGGCATCGTCTGAATCATGAAGGGCACATACCTCAATTTAAAGAAGTTTTAATGTCAAGTCAACCCAACTAAACAAATGGTGTGTCAGGCTGATGAAATTAAACCAAGCAATTTGTGGGAGGCAACCCATACATATATGTTTATTTATTACTATTTTGTTTGATAAGTGTCTTATATATTAGTAGATAATAATCCTACACAATTGCATTTATTATGAATTAAGTCAAATATTGGTATTGGTGAAAAAGTTGGAATTAAATGTCGCAAAATTTTAGCCATTGATACCGACGATGCCCAAGAGAACAGACTATAGCGCTGGCAGCGCTGAGAGCGGTTTGACGGTTCAGAAAAATTTTGGCAGACTTTGGCGAGATTTAACTTCATAATAACCGTGAGGAGGGGTTTTCAAAGTGGTAAAAACTTCTTAGGACACCTAGAAACTTCTTATTTTTTTGATTTTAGGGCTTCCAATTCCAGAAATACTTCAAGGTATGGAGTTTTCAATAAAAGAAAGTTTATTAGTTTTGACGCGTAGAGGTTATATGTTAAAATTATTATGAAGAAGAGATTGATCAAGAAAAGAAGATTTCTTAATCATGGATTGATCAATCCTGGTGCTCCAGTTGACAAGATCATTTTGCAAAGGCGATAGGAAGTTCTGTGTTACACTACCGTTGCGGTGGTTATGCCTGTAGTGAAGGAGTTCGATGCAAATCTACATGGAATTACCCAAGGAGTTGTCCTCGTACGAGGTAAGGCTGTACTATTTATTCTTGCAAGGATTAATGAATTATATATGATAGAAAGTGTTCCAATCTGTCATTATACAAATTTCAGTCGTACGTTTCGTACGTTAGATTTGATGCAAGATGTTTATAATTTTATGATGGATGAAAGTGATATGTGGGAAGTACGAGATGACAGACATATTAGTTATCCAGCTTCATCACTTAATCCAATTTTGAAGTTGTGGCATTTCTTTATTTGTGCAAAATTACTCCTTAATATGAAGATTAGTAGAGTCACCAAAGAAAGTGCTATTTTAAACTACTGTATTCAAATGGAAAAACTATTGATATAGGATCAATGATATTTAAATCAATTATGGGTATCATTATGAATGGGCCAATTTATGGACTTGGGCATCCTTCTACAAATTTTTTCATTTGCAGTCAATCCCAAGTGCCAATGTAAGTGGGGAAAAAGTTTTACTACCATGGGAGTCCATGATCCCTATTGATGATAAGTATGCTGGTAATGGAGATGAAGCACTAAATTCTATTATGGATCATTCTTCACATGCTTCAACTGCATTAATACCACCAACAGTAGGAAGTTCGCTTGCTATTGAGAAAAAAATTGAAGAAAATTGAAAGGGAACTTCAGAGTATATGAATGTAGTAGGAGATCGAAGTACCTTTTGATCACCTTGATATGAGAATGAAAGAAAATTTTGATCATACTGGAACTTTTGAAGCAGGATTAGTTCGGATGTTTAAAGAAAATGGAAGGATCGAAGAAAATTTGATAGATCAATTTCCGCACCGATCCTTCTACAACCTATAGGTTCATTACCAATCCATGAGAGATATTAAAGGAGGCGAAAGAACTGAAGATGATGCCGAATGACTGAAGACTTTGGATTCTCTACTTGCTTAAGAATAGTTATGTATTTGATGTAATTGTGTAGATTTTATTTGATTTTATTTGGTTTGGTTTGTTTTTGTCTTAGAATTCTAAACTTTGATTATGTGCATAGTTTTGTGTCACTGTTTAGGGTTGTGGCTTGATTTCGGCATTGATTAATTTGCTTAATAGATGTGAATATGTGATTTGTGAAATGTGTTTGTAAAAAGTGTACTTTCATATATAAAAATTAGTTTGTTATTGTTCGTGAAAAAGATTGTTTGTGAATGTTAATTTGTGAATTATTGTAAGATGAAAATTTGTGTTTAAAAAAACTAAAAAACAATTTGGAGTAAATTAAAAGGAAATTCAAAATTTGAAAATAATAAAAATAGTGAATTTTGGGCTTTCAGCGCCAACGATGCTGGCATGGGTGCCAATGGCGCCTTCAACCCGAGAGCAGAAATAACCCCTTTAATTTGTGATTTTCACGGTAAAACTTCCATTTTTACCCTTAAAGTCACCTTCAACCTTCGATTTTCACACTTAGGGTTTGATTTTGGGCAGATTTGAGGCGATTTAGAGGTAAAGGAACTTCAGATTTGATTTTCTCTAGCTAAGAGCTACACTTTAAAGTAAAACTTTTTTATTTTCACCAAAGATTTTTCTCAGATTGCCTAAATCCAAGAGTTTTGTTTTTTTAGAGATTTTGAGAAAATTTATTGCTAAAAAACTTTTACTTAGTGGATTTAAGTTTAAAGTGTTTTACATTTTGATTTTTTAGAATTTTTGAATTTATTCAGATTTTTATCAATTTTTTGTAGATTTCATATGGCACCTAGATCGTGCAAAGGAAAAATAGAATATGACAAGCAAAAGTTTGTTAGCTTTAAACTAGTGCTGAATTTCATAGTATTCAAAAAAATAAGAAAGTGATTTCGGATCAAGCTTTCAAAAATCTAGGAGGAGAAGTTGAATGATTTATTATCACTCGGCAGTGGGAAAACTTCTGTTATTTCACTGCCGATGCAATAACTGAGATAATTATAAAGTTTTATGCCAACTTTCCGGAAGCAGGCTTCTGATGATTTTGTTTTTTTCCTGGAAAATGGGTCGAGTTTACTCCAAGAAAAATAAATTAGTTTTATCAATTAGAGGATGTTTATGGATGTGATGTTTATAAATGCCAGTAACATTCATTCTCTGCTTTAAATAAGGCCTTAGATAAGGTTATTTCTTTCCTGACTGGTGAGAAAGGGGCTTGGAAAGTAATGAATGGAGTTAAAGTCAACTTTCTCCTTTCTATGATAAATGTAGTATCTAAGGCCTGACATTATTTTATTTCTGAGAGGATAATTCCAACAAACCATCATAGTGAAGTGACCAAGGATAGAGTCATCCTGAACTACTCTATTCAGCAAGTGATGGATATAAATGCAAGCTCTATCATTTATATGAACACTTGATCTATTGCTTTGGGAGAGACCACTAGTGGATTGGCACACCCTGCTCTCATTTATACACTTTTTGAACATGCAAGAGTTGATTTCATACCTGATGAGGAGAGTGGATCATAGGATACAAAACATAGAGGCCAGAAATGCTCATACAGATGATCTAATTTGCTAAAAGTTTGAATATGATGTTGTTTATGATGATGCTTTAGTGAAATACCTAAGGGGTGATCATACAGTTTAGTTCCCATTTCACCTTATTTATACTCCATATTAGCAGCAGAAGTAAGATGTTGAGGATGAAGAAGATGACGACTGATGATCTTTTTATTTGTTTATTGAGGATGAAGAAGATGACGACGGTGATCTTTTTATTTGTTTATTTGTTTGTGTTTAAGTTTCTAATTGTATTGTCTGTTTTGTGATATTGTTGAGACTCTGTTGTTATGTTGTAATGTGAAACTGTAATGTGTAAAATTGTTCTCATTTTTAGAATTTAGTTTAGTTTGTTGTTAGTTTCAACACTTTGTTATATGTTTTGTAATTAATTCTTTCTCAGCAAATTTTATATATATTATGTGCAAATTAATGTTTTAAGCCTTGTAGTTTTTCATATTAGCACTTGCAGTATTTCAGAATTTATTGGTAAAATTCAAGATCTTCAACAGGTGTAAATTTTATTTATGTATTTAATGCTTTCTTTCACCCCTTTATTTTTAAAGTTCTTCATGTAAATCTTTTTTAAAAAAATTAAGTTTGGCAAGGAGAAAAAATATTTTAACAAAAAGAAAAGAAAGAACTTAATTTTATTTGTCCTCACTTAACTATATTTTCAAAAAAAATTAAATTTAACATGACCTTTGGTATTAGGGGTTAACTTTGGATAACTATATTTATGTTTCTAAATATATAGTAAATTTAAGTAAAAAAATTTTCAATAATAAAAGTTAATTCTAGAGAATAAGATATTTGGTAAAAAAGAATAAGACAATGTTTTTCTATTTTTAGTAAAGGAATTTGTATTTTTGAAGTATTAAAATCCTTAAAAGATTCATGTAAAAAGAAAAGAACTAAACTTTATGTAATTTTTAAGTTAATATTAATTTGTTAAATGATAAAATGTAAAAAATTTATATCTTTAAGAGGAGGATAGTGAAGTTTAAAATCATTAAAGGCTATCCAGATATAGTAATCCTCACATACATAAAAAAAAGAAGAATGAAAAGAAAAAGGGGATTAACAATAATCCTGAAAAGTGAAAAAAAGAGAGATGTTGTGGAGATGCCTAATTAAAAATTGGCTTCACTTGAATCAACTTAAGATAAGAGACTTGGACACATTTTCTAAACTTTTTATTTGAGTATTATCTTAATGAGAGGTAAAGTTTTATGAATTTGCTTTTCATATGAACTTTTTAAGTGACTTTATCATGAAAAATTGTAATTTTTCTTGAAAGAAATAGATGATTAGAAATCTTAGACTTAATTATTGAATATCCTAGCACCTTTAGTATTAACTGGAGTTGTTTTGAATTTTTCTTAAGTTATACTATTATGTTTAGAGAACTTAAATATGGAAGTCTAGAAGTTCAATTCTTTATCATAAGTCATATTTTTATATAGTAGAGGAGTTACTTGAGGACAAGTAACATGTCAGTTTGGGACATTTTGATACACCAAAAATATATGCATTGTTAAACCCATATTTTATACTTATTTTTTGTGATATTCCACCTTAATGAAAGGTATTTTGATGTTTTCTGGCAAGCTGTTGGATTTTAGGACTTAAAGAAAAAAAGGATGGAATTTGGAGTCAAAATGACATTTTTGAAGAAGTACTCAATGCCGACCGCGCCAAGGGTACCGCCGACGGCGCAGAACAACAGAATAGCTAAAATTTTTACTCTGTGTCGATGGCACTAGAGCTAGTGCTGACGGTGCCAAAGGCGGCTTAGCCCGCCAAAGGCGGCTCAGCCCTGTTTCTAGAAGGTTTGATGTATTTGGATAATTTTTGAAGAGTTTTGGAGGCACCTCTTGGAGAAATAACCTTGGGCTTTATATGGGGCCGAAATTCATCAGAAAAGTGACTCTTTTTTGCTCTAATACATTCCTTCATGCTCCATTTTCGCCATTCTGCATAATCCATCTTCATTGCACCACCATATTAGAGTCCATTAGTGATTTTTCTTTATAGTTTAGAGTTTGTATGGTGAGATTTAGTGTGAAACTTTCTATAAGAGGGTTGGAGAAGGAGAAAAGTGAGAGATATCTTCTTCCTGCATTTCTAAGGAAAGACTCCAGGGGAATTGCTTTCAGAAAGAGTTTCAGATAAGTTTTAATTAGTTTCAGATAAGTGTTGTTTGTTTATTATTGTTGTATCAACTTTCTTTTATATATGAAATTTATGAATTATTGTGTCTTTCTCATGAATTCTGAGTATTTCACTATATCTTTCTCCCTACTCTGAGATATGGTGAAATGAAGAGATAATCTGATGTGCCAATAATAAAATATAAAATAAATTGTGATGATTTTTCAACTCCGAACTTAATTTACATTTAAATTTGGCCAATTGAGTTTTTAAAATATGTTGTGAAACATATGATACGGAAAATGGAATATGAGTTCTATAACAGAGTGAGGATCACTATTGATTTCATGGAGGAGAAATTCTTCATGAAATTAAGTGCAAATAAATAGGGAAATATTCTTTGTTGGGTGTAGAATTGGAGAATCTTTAGGGTGGCAGACTAAAATCCCCAATTTGATCTTCGTGCTTAAAAACTAAAGCGAGAGTTAGCCTTCAGGTGAACGAGAGTGTGAGCTCTGGAGTGGGAGCCGGTATCTTCCTAGCATAACCATGAATTTAGGGACTAAACATAGGATTAGCCAATGATTTTCTATGCATTGTATCAGAGTAGAGAATTATAATTGCTCCTATTTGGTACAATACATATTATAATCATTTATCTCATCTCATTTCACGAGAACCTCATTGTAGTTGGAAGGATGCTTTTTCACATAAGAAATCTTCATTACATAAACATAGTTAGTAGATTAGTATTTACTTTTTAAATTTTGCATATCTATTTTGTTAATAGCTAAGTACTTTAGTTTTGATAGCATCTCAACATTTGAAATTAGTGACAGCGGTTTTGTTTGATTTTCTATAAATTTCCTAGTAAAACTTATATTTTCCACTTTACACGTTCACTGTGGGATCGATATTTGGAGCTTAAATAGAAAGTCCTTTATTACTTGATCAAAATATGTATACTTGCGTAGAATCCCATTATTAATTGCCTATAATTATATAAATTTTACACAACTTACTTTTCGTATAAGGATTAAGGTTTTAGTGCTGCAGTGGTGTCAACTTTATAAATCCTTACATATAAAAATTGGGATCATATATGCCCATATATTCATGTCTAAATATTTAACTATTCTTATGAGACTGGTCTACCTCTAAACATATGTTGATTGTGATGCAATGCTTAGCATGCAACCACATCATTTTTTGATCTCTATGTTAGGCACCCATGTTCACTTATTTTGATCATGCTTAACATGGTGGTTATATCCATATAGTTCACATATGTTCAATCTATGAGAATGGGCTCAATATGGATATCTGCTTACCATTTCAACTTAATCACTACTTTATGTGTCCAGGTTGAACAAGCAGAGCATGTGCTTAGATGTAAGCCTTTATTGATATGAGTATTCATTAAGTATAACATTCATACAACTAAGTCTCTGACAGATCACATACGACTACTGACATATGGGTATGTGGTTATGATATGTTTATTCATATGCATACTTGTACGATCATGAAATGATTTATTATGATTACAAGTTGACCTTATTTTTATGAGTTTGTTCTTCTTATCTCTTTAAGACTTAAGATGTAGCCTTAGAATCTATTAGACTCAATGCAATAAAAAATTCAGCCATTTTTTAACTCTATATAGTCTCACATGCTTATTTTTAAATCATTAACATTTTCTTAAATTAAGACCAACATATTCATACTCAATTAAAGTTCCCATAGATTTAAAAATCTATAAAAAAATCCTTTTGAACTTAGATGCTTAGGTTTAGTGAAATTTTCCTTGAGGAACTCATCAATTATACTGCAAAAAAGTATTAAATTTAGAGAATTTTGTAAATCATATGAATGTATATATGAGAAGACATAGTGATTGAATGTATATATGAGAAGACATAGTGATTATGAGGAGAAATTCCACTTATTTTTGGAAAACCTTATGAGAGGTGACCAAAGTGTAGTTTTCCCTTCATATCCATGATATCCATCATATGAGCCTGCTGCCTTTTTGAATAGCAATGATAGTGAAGCTGATGTGAATGAGGAGGATTAATATGACTACTTTAGTTTACTTTTTTAAATTATTATTTTTCTGAACTTTATGTGGTACAGTTATACTATACTGTTGTTTAGTTTTGAGTCATACGTGTTGAGACTGCTAGTTTTGTTTGTGTTTTGTTTTGTTAGACACTGTTGTGATGTATTTATGTTATTGAAAGTAGTTATATTTTGTTTTTGTGGAAGTAATTTTTATAACTGTGTTGTCTAGTGTATTTAGTTAGTCTGTGTTGAACTTAATCCTAAATTTTAGGAAGGTTTAGAAAAATAATAACTTTCACTTAAGAACTTCATGTTTAATTTTCATTTTACAACCAGGTACTTTCTTTATGTTGTAGTTGTGAATTTTTTTTAGTGTGTTCGTTTGGTTTATCCTCCACTGCATAGAAGTAAGGAATCTCTATAAGCTAAAGTTAAATTAAAATTTGATCAATTAAATGTTTACTGTTGTTTTTAATTTTTGTACTTGTATATTTATGTTGTAAAAATTCCTGTAAACATGTTATTTTTAGTTTTCATGCATGTCTCTTTGTAAATATGATGCTAAAATGTTTTATCTTATTAAAAATTAAAGTTGGGGGGTGGATGAAAAATTTTCTAAAATTATAAGTTTATTTGTTCTCAAATGTACTGTAAATAAATTTGATTTTGATTAAAAAAATGATTATATATATCAAGTTTTATTAAGGAAGTAAAATTTTGAACGTAGAAATGAGTAAGAGAATTTAGCTGAAACCTATAGCAATGTATTATCTTTAGTAGGAGAAATTGTATTTTTAAAAAATTTAGAAGGGTTAGACTTTTATTTTCAATGCTTAAATTTATTTATTAAAAATAATTTTCAAAACAACTATATTTTTAAGTAAAAGATTTATATCAAAACTTTGCTTAAGGAAAGGATGAGTGGAATTCAAAATCATTAAAGGTCTGTCCATATATAGTAATCCTAACCTTTAAATAAAAATATGAGAGAGAGACAGAAAGTTGAAAAGGGAAGAGAAGCTTGATGATTAGTGCCTAATCAAAAAATGGTTTCACGTCTAATATCATTAAAGTATAAGAGTTGAGAAACTCTTAAACTTAAGGATGTAATATAGTAAGAATAATTATTATTAATAAAATTTCTTAAGTCAAGAAGATAGAATGCCTAAAATCTATATTTGGAAAATTTACAATATTTTTGAACTCAATAGAAACTCATATTTTCAGACTTCTTTACATTAAAAATTTCTTAACTCTAAGTTGGTCTCATAAACTAATATTTTTTCTAAATTGGAGTACTATATTTCTACATCAAAAATTTAGAATATCCTAAATAAACTCAATTACATAATGAAACTAAATAAACTCAATTACATAATCTACTTATTTTGGTTTTAAAAGATTGGAGTGTCACTTGAGGACAAGTAACATTTTAAGTTTGAAGGATTTTGATACACCTAAAATACATAATCTTTTCATACACATTTTTATACCTGATTTTCAGATATTGCACTTTAATGGAAGGTATTTGTGTGTTTTTTCTTAGGTACAATCAAATGAATGAAAAATGATGAAAGGAGTGAAAAAAGAACAAATTTGGAGCAAAAAATGAAGAAGGTGTGTAAAAGCACTCTGACTCCCAAGCGACCAGAACTGGAACTTATGTGCTAGTAAAACCAAGAAGGCCGCGCCTAAGACCCAAGTACCTCGCGCTAAAGTGAGCGCTTAAGTGACATAAGTAGTTACTCGATGATTCAATGAATTTGGAAGGAATTTTGAAGAGGTGTTCGAAGCAGCCCTTGGTGAAAATGTGGGAAATAGTTAATGGGAACAAAAATACATTCAATTGGCTTTTGAAAGGAGGAAACTTTTGAAAGATTCATTAAATATGGATACATTTTGAAGATACACTAAAGCAACTTTTAAAACTTTATAAAAGAAGACATGGATTGAATAACTATCTCTCTCTCTCTCTCTATTTTTTTTTTCGAGAGGCTCTTCCTCTTCTACACACGTTGCCACCTTTCTACACACGTTGCCACCTCCTTTTCTTTTTATTTTGAGTTATAGTTTGTATTGTAAGGGAAGGAACATATTTAAATGAATTTCAAGAGTTTGGTATAGAAGATTTCAGATATCTCTTTATCTTTATGATTAAATTTAGTTTTAATTTAGACTTCTTGTTTGTTTGCATGATTTCTACTTTTAAACTTAAGTGTGGTTGTGTTTTCTCCATAGATTTTGAGTAGTTTTCTTTATCTTTTTACATAAAATGATAAGTTATTAAGTATTGGATGGAAGCTGTGTGAATTATTAATCTATAATTTTAGAATAAGTTATGATGATTTTAAACCTTGTACTTCATTTACTTCTTGATTTGGCCAATTAAGATGTTAATATCTGTTGTCAGAACATGTAAGATCCGAGATGGTATTATCTCTGTCAACTAAAATGTAAGATCCGAGATGGTATTATCTCAGTCAACTAAAGGTAAGAATCACATAAGATTGTATGGATGATAATGTAATTCATATGATTGTGTGAAAATAAATAGGGAAACTAAATTTGAAGGGTGTAGAATTAGAGGACTTTAAAGTAACAGGCTAAAACCCCCAATTTGGTTTATAGTTTTAGGTTTTGATACGACATGTTAGCCCCCAACTGGAGAGAGAAGAGGGAACTCTAGAGTGAGAGCTAGTATCTTCCATACCTAACCCATATTCAAGACTATTTAAACTTTTAAATTAGCCAATGTTTTTTATAGCATTTCTAGTAAGGTTAAAAAATACTATTGCTCCTATTTGGCATAACACAAACTGAATACTTCCACAATAGAATTCCTATACTTGTTACAATTCATGAAAAGGAAAAAGATATTTTATTTATATTGCCTTCTTTTTAAAAATATCTTGTTAAGTTTAGTTAGTTGTTTACTTTACCTTCATTTAGGAAAAATTACAAAAAGAATCAAATTTTCATTCCTATTATAGCATCTAAAGTTTGAGTAAGAATATTTTGTTAAGTAAAATTTGTTATCTAGTTTCTTTTGATTTTAGTTTCGTATTGTCTTATGTCCTTGTGGTTTTGATATTTGGAGCTTAATTAAACAATCTTATATTACTTGAAAATGATACGTATACTTGCATAGTATCTCATATTTAAATATAATAATTGTATTCTAATATGGTTCAAAGTTCATTTTTTCCTAGCTATTGCTGGTGATTAAGTTTTTGACACCATTGCAAAGTAAGAATTATAAGTAAAGAAAAATTAAGATTTTGACCACATACATTGTATTGTCATATAAAATCAAAATCAAAGGGCCACCAGACCCGGAGGGCTGACCATAAAGCGTGACAAGGTAGTGTGTGACGAGCCCACAAAGCTTCTAAGAGCCTTTCATGTCATTCTTATATTTTTTTATTGGCAATCAGATGTCTTATAGAGCTTATCAAAATCCTCTTTTTTTATCTCGGGCTAAGCCACTATCGAGGATGATTTGACATAAGATACCAAATCAATATGGTACGAAGAGGTCTCAAAGACATCCTAGAATTACTAGATATACCATGCAAAATACGAGATTTTACAAAATTTAGGTCCATATGGGATTTTTCTTAAGTACTTTTCCCTAGCCCCTGTCCATTAATTTTTTTTATTCTTAGCCTAAGTAGGTCTCGTCATTCATATTCGGGTGCAAGATAAATGTTTTCATTTTGGAGAAGTCCTTAAATCCATTACTAATTTATCAGTCATTCCAATGTCACATAAATAATTCTCTAAATATAATATCCTAAGGATCTTATTAGGAGAATTTTGAGATCAAAAAGTTCTTTATATTGAATTTTTTTATTTTTCCACTCACCTTAAGCTTTTCTCATAAGTATTGGCCAATTTTTAGTTTTAAAGCCTTTCACAATTTTTTTTATTCTTTTTTTATATTTTTTTTTCTTTTGAGAATCACAATTTTTTGTGAGCTTCTTTTTGTTATAAAGTAACTCCTTCTGACTCGAAAATCTTCCAAATAAAGATTCTTAAGATTTTATGATTCATTACTTGCTAAGCTTCCATTGGTCTAACTGAATAAAAAAGTAAGATATATAAATAGTCTCTGAAACTACTTACATCTCAATGACACCCATCTAGTTATTCTGAGGTGTTCTCGAGATTCATTAAAGAAAGGGATTTAGTCACCGAGACTTAGTTAGAATTCTCCTAAACCATGAGGATTTGCAAATCATAAGAAGGTGCATAAATGTTGTGGCCCAAGTGTATCCTCAGGATGTATCCTAGATTCAACCTCAAGAATCATCAAAGGTGAACCCACAACAAGATCACTAAGGGGCGCCGTTCCTTTCAGAACCATTCAAAGACCTCTAGGAATTAGAGTGAGAGCATCAAGAGATGTAGAGATATCTCGATTAGATAAATAGAAAAGTCCAACGAATGACGTCAGATATCAAGGTATCCCATTGATTCATGGACTTATTGTAGAGCATAAGGCTCTGATTAGTTCTACATGACTATTGACAAGGTGATTACAAATAACCATGTCAAATAAATTATATCCATGAGGTTAGATATAAGAGAGGGGTTCAATCTCACAATGCTGTTGTATAACCAAGAATAGACTAAAAGGTTAATAAGGTTCTGGGTAGGCGAGGCACCAAAACCTAATTAGATTCAGAGTAGACTGACTAAAGGTGGTCTTAGCGATGAAACGCTCTAATACAGAGCCTAGCCAAATAGTAAACTGGCACAAATCTAATGAAGCACTCTCAAATAGCCAAGGAGATGTGTGTCTCGGCTAAACAAGGATCAACCAAGACTAGCAAAATAGTCTAGTCGATACAACATGTTACCAATAAGAGATTTTTGCGGGTGTTTTCCCTATCACAATAAAAAACATCCATTACAGCCTTGCTTAATAAGCAGAAAGAGGTAGGATAAAGCACTCTTAATAGCAAAAGAAAGAAAATCCCACATCATCAAATGTTGAAAGTTTTCTACATGCAACATTGGAATATCAAGAGACATGATGGCAGAAATTTGCCTAACCCACTAGGTATTCGCCAAATTAGGGTGATCAAATTTTATCCTTAAATTAGGTGAGAATCAATAGAGGCGTGCCCAATATCTCTCTTTATCGACGTAGGACAAATTCACTAGCATGATGAGGAGGGAGTCACAATATTTTTCTTTATGAATTGCAGAAAGAGTGGGAACATCAAATATAGGTGAAGCTACTACAATAGGATCATCAATGATACTTGGTACAAAATCTGGTACAGTGGTTCTAAGTACAAAACCAATGGTTCTATGAAAAACCTCTTTGGGTCTCGTAGCATGTATGACAAAATATGAATATCTCGGCCTTGTAACGGATTGATAGGTGAACCTCAGTCTCCTACTAATAGGGCCTATAGAACAAGAAGAATAAAGAAGTTTCCTCGGACATCTGTAGGATCTAGGAAAGGAACTTTTTTAAGAAAGAGGACCCAGTCCTTATAGGAGGAAATTAGAATCCCAATAGGTATAGAGACTTTTGTTTGAGTCAGCTGCTATAGTTATAAAAAACTATTCCTATTACTTTAGACACCCTTGTCCAATGTAGGGATAGGCAAGACCTCAGAGAAACCTAGAGCAATGGGAGTTGGGATGGTCTTCAGACCCACGGATACATTTCCTCTCAAAGAGGAGGCTGCTCCTATGATCATCTAGGTTAGAGAACTCATGAAAATAGTAACAACATGGACTACAGGCTGAGAAGGACTTGCATCCCGAGGAGAAAGAACCTCCAAGAAATCATGGATGAAGAATAGTCAGCACAGCTAGACAAAAGAAAGAAACAATTCTCAGCTAATGAGATCTCAACATCATCTTGTGCTAGAACCAAAGAGAGTTCTGGCGGGGACCTGGTCCACACCACCACAGGATGAAGAAGGTGATTCTCTGTCAGTGGGATTTAAGCATCAATCCTGGGCTGGAACCAAAATAAAATATAGTGAGGACCCAATCCACATCACTAGAGGACAAAGAGGTGAATCTCAGTTGATGAGATTTAAGTATCATCATAGGCCAGAATCGAACAGAGTTGTGGCGGGGACAGGGTCGGCATTGCTAAAGGACAAAAAGGCTGATTCTTAGCTGACAAGATTTAAGCATCATCTTGGGTTAGAACTGAAACAAGTCATAGCGTGGTCCCTGTCTACACCGCCAAAGGACAAAGAAGGTGATTCTTAACTAATGGGATTTAAGTGTCATCTTGGCCTGAAACTGAAACATGTCGTGGCACAGACTTGGTTTACACCGCTAAAGGATGAAAAGTAGTGGGGACATGCTCTATAAGACCAGACAAAAGAAGTCATAGTAGGGACATAATTTGCACTGCTAAATACTGTACAATAAAAGGTAACTCTAGCGCTCCGAGATAGTGCAACATCCACTGGACTGAAAATCCTCAAAGAAATGGAAGGACCACTAGAGAGGCTGGAAAATATGAAAGAACATTGTACAACATCGTTGCGTATTAGCTTCTTCCTAAAGGGATGGGTAATACTAATACGAGCCGTTATGATGAAAGTCATGCCACATGCATAACTCCTTTTTAAAAAAGGGCATGTAGCCAGCGTTCAGCGGGGACGTGATCTGCACAATTAGGGACAGTAATAAAATGACTCACAATACGAGGAGTAAAAAAAGCCTTCTAAATTGGAGTCATATTAGGTATTAAAACTTGAAGCAGAACATGCTGCTGAGTTGACAACAATCTATTCCATATCCTCTTGGCCTTCTCGCCTAATCGAGGGATAGTCAAAACCTCAGAGGGAGTTGAAATTGAGAGAGTGAACCGGGAACAAAGTTATACCGGTGATAGTAGTAACAAACCTACTTCCAACAGCAGTCTCACCTGCCTTTAGCAAGAAGATTCATGAGAAAATGAATGGACATTTCTTGGAAAAGATCGTCAAGTGTTGTGGTATGTCGCTATCGAGCAAAGCCTCTTTTTGCAAAAGAAACGGGCGTGATGCGAGCCACTACAACAAAAATAGCTCAATATGCACAACTCCCCTTTTAAGGGGGAGGGCACATAACAAATGTCTCAGAGGGTGTAGAATAGCTCAATATGCACGTCTTTTCTTTTAAGGGGGAGGGCATAGAGCAAATACCTCAAATGGAGTAGCATCACGTAAGGTAATCCCATTGAGGTGCTCTAAAGAGAGAGGGATGTAATGACTTTAAGAACACAAAAAAGGCTTGGGGAGAAGGGAAAGGGTTCCCCAACAGTAGTGATCGTGTCCATTCTTCCGCTTTGGAGGGAAAAAATGATAATGATTAGAAACAGAGAAAGGTTAAGAGACAAATCACAAAGTACAACATCATTAATGCATGTGATAATGCAATAACTGAACTTTTGAGGGTGAGAGAGGGACATAATGCATCAATTTGTTACCTCTAGCTATAGACACATGGACTGAAAATCAAACTCTGACAAAAGGCTCATATGTGAATTGAAGGAAAAGAACCAGGTCATGATAACATGAGAAAAACTTCTAGTAGAAAGAGCAAGGCTATAACCACAGAAGCAATACTCTAAGTATGGAGAGAGAGACTAATCCATAGTTGAATCACCATTCTTGTGAATACGCTAGGATTCACAAGTCACCCAAGCGAAACTCCTAATACGGAGAGGGAGGCACACCCCCGGTAAAGTCTTCATTCTATTTTTGTTCATTTTTATCTCTTTTATTTTAGAAGGAGTCACGAGCTTATCCATCATCATATGCTTCCCCCCTTCGAATAAATCTCCTTCATGAATCAGATCAGATTTTAAGAGGAGGGGAACCAAAAAATAAGTTTCACAAGATAAAATGATAAATAAAAGAAAACACAAAACATGGAGACATAGATAGGTTAAGAGTGTCTGCCCAAAAAGGATCAAGCAAGAGCATCTTAAACCAATATGCACGTAATAATACCTACGTAAACTTCCCAAAACCAGACATTCAGTTATAGGTGTCTGTTCTAGGGTCAAGAGCACTCCCAAAGGGACATATCCCTCTTAGTTAGTTACATCTTGGGAGTGGTCGACTATTTTTTTTTTAAATAAGATTTTAAAATCTAAATTTAATAAAATATATAATGTAATTTTAATATTTTGATAACGGTATTCTATATTCTTTTACAAAAAAATAAAGAGGCTGGATAGATTTCATAAATCTGATAGTTTAAATAGCTGAGTACAATTCCACAAGTGATATATCATCTCAAAAGGATGTATTTATCACTTTTTAGTAGGCTTAACTAACAAAATTTAAATTTTATGACTCTATTTTGGTCAGCAAAATTTATAGCCAACAAATTTCCCTATCTAATACACAGATTAGATAGGGTTTAGATTAATCTAGGTTCTTAATTCCCAATTGAGGTAAACCCCTATAGTTAATTACATCTTAGACAACCGAAGTCACCTAATAAGACTCTCAATTAGGATTAGGGTTTCTTCTTCAAGAATTCAACATTTGGGTTAGCACGATTGCTTTAGGAAAAGTCAAATGGGATAGGTTCAAATAGGTGTAGTTATTTTTAGAATCCAAAGAAGCAAAAAGTAGGAGATGTTGAAGGTACTCAAGAATATTCAGTGAAATCTCAATCTAACCTATGGTTTGGCTTTATATTTTTTAAAGAGAAATTATGTGATGTTTCAATACTAAAAATTATTTAGATATTCGGGGCTTGTATTTGCATGTCATATGCAAATGACCCGAAGAAATAGGAGGATTTATGTAGTGTCAGACGATGACATTGGAATCCTAAAAATTTTAGGACTTTTATCGTATGATATGCAGTCGTACAAAGTCCTAAAAGATAGTGTGAGGATTTACGCCATACCAGATGAACAACCTCAACGCCCTATAGATATTTTATTTAAATCTATGGAGGTTTAGTTGAGGCTTCTGTCTACACCTTCTTTTACCGTCTCGATCGCCTTCCGGAGATGAATCGTTAATCAACCACGTCGTTATCTCGTTATGTAAAAAGTGTAAAGAAAAGAAAACCCTGCCTCGAGTGGCATATCATAGGGGATAGTATGAAAATACTAAAAGGTAGTAACTAAAAGCAAGAATACATATGAATGTATACAATACAGTACATTAAACAAAGAAAAAGAAATTATGTAACAAAGTACGGTAAAAAAAAGAAAGTACAAAGAATATGTAGAAAGGTACAATATAATATAAAAGTAAAGAAATGTACAGTAAAGAAAGAACTATGTAGTAATAAAAGTAAAAAAACTGAATTAATTAAAGGAGTACCTGGTTAATTCTTCTGATGCTACAAAACATATTATAATTGCATAATGTAAAATGGGCTAGATAAACATTTGCAGACTATAAAAGAAAGGTTAAATGATAATCATATGAAAATTTAAGGTGGCATATATGATTTTAATTTGGAATTAGACTCAAACTAGACCTTTCTTTTTTTTATTTCTCGATCCCCCATGCCACTAATATATCGAAGTCAACCTATCAATATCAACTAAAGGTCACCAACAAATCACCCCTATAATTGGGTAGCCCTAAACCCTTATCATTTAATGAATGTGTGAATTAAATAGTATTTGGACTTATTAGGGTATGGTGCACCTATATGTGATGTTTAAATAAGTTATATGCAGTATCTGAACTTTTTGCAAGTATAGTATCTATGTATGATCTGTCGGGTAGTATCTAGTGTATAATATGTGATATGTTACAAATGTAGAGTGTGTAGGGTGTGATGTGTTGTATGTATTGTGTATCATGGCATTTCTTGTGTAGTATTTAAACTTATTAATTAAGGGTGTGTAGTGTATCTATGTGTGGTGTATGAAATATATTATATGATATGTGGAGGGTATATTTGTGTGATATCAAATGTATATATATACTAATTAGTGTGTAGTGTCTATGGCATGGTGTTTGTTATTTTGCAAATGTGGCATCTGTCGTATTCTGAATACAGTATCTATTCTTCTTTTTTTTTTTTGCGAGTGTAGTATCTGTGAATGATTTTTAGAATGTGTTCCTTTCTAACTAACAATTCTCAAGCCCTTTGAGGAAGGGTTAGAGATGCCGACGACATAAGAAAGTGAAAGGACATCTCACTAATTGAATACTAATTTTATGTTTTCAGCTATAAGAAGAGCTGATTAGTGGTTCTCTGCATCATTGCCTGTTACCCCGCATCTCAAACTTATAAGCCACCTCGGTATTCCATATGCTTATCCAACCATTTTTTTTTGTCTCAAGGTATAAAAAGATAATGTTTAAGCAACTTCATAATGCAGATCATCGCAAAGTTTGATATAATACCCAAGCTTCAAATGTTAAACATGGAATAATAAAAAAAGAAATGCCACTAACAATGATATTAGAACTAGTGTTTGAAAAGAATAATTAATCTCCTATTCAAGCAATTAAAGCACGTTGAACCATATCCTCTTTCATTTATCATAATTTCTCAATTCTAGGTACAGAAAGGGACTAACCAGACATAAATAAAGGCTAACAACCAAGGGCAATAGAGGAAGAAATCACTAACCAACAGTCAACATAACAAAAAGATAACCTATAAGTAAGGGCTCATGGCTAGGGGCAGCAAAGGGAGAGAACACCGACTGATAAAGGGGCAAAAAATTGAACCACTAGAAAGACAAAAAAGACAAACCCAATATGAGGGATAAGCTGAACCACCAAAGAGAAGCAAAACTGAGCACAACATAAGGGCTAAGCTGAACTACCAGAATGACAAAATCAAGCCTAGCATATGGGCTTAGTTGATCCACCAAAGAGAAACAAAACCGAGCACAACATATGGGGCCAAGCTGAACCACCAGACAACTACTCAAAGCACCAAAATATTCTAATATTTATACTTGAATAAATGGGTAGCAGGAAGCACAAAACAAAGCTCCCAAATCAAATAAATTTAAAGAGCTCCATGTTAAAGAAATGCAGCGAGAAAACAATAATCAAAAGAGCTAAAACATTTCCTAAGATCATAATATATCTTTCCAACAAAGAGAAACTGCAGCCTAAAGGTTAAATAGCCTAGAATTTCCTCATAAAAAAACCATGCAAAAAGGAAAACTGCAAGCTAACACGAAAAATGCCTAAATAGGTGTTCTCGGGTAAGGCAGCAGGGGAAACAACCAAATTAACATAAAGGTGCCCTCACATAATAGGTTTCGAATTTAAAGTTAGATCTTATAAAGAATTTAAGATTAAAAAAAAAGTAGCCTTTATATGCATAACACAATCCTAATGTATTTACATATCCAACACCTAAGAAAAAATTCAATGGTTTTATGCAAAGCCTTCAAATCTTTACAAGAATATCCCATTAGTGTCTCATTCTTATGCATAGGAATATTAAACTAAAGTATTATGAATATCCATACGAAAGTTTAGGTCTTAATTATGCAAATACATTAGAGATTGATTAGTATTTATATGAAGCTTCCAAAAATATCATCCCACATCAAAAATATATATATGTTGTAATCAGATTCAATCAAATTCTTAATCTGGTCAGATCAGATATTCCAAGGCTAAATCAACTTTCCAAATCAAATGAAATATGCAAGATGTGAACATAAATCTCCCAAATTACCATTACAAGACATATAGGTTTCTTATTTGTAATCTTATGCAAGTATAAACTAATTAATTGTCCAATGATAAGGGTTAAACTGACATGCAGGTATAATTATCCATCCTTCATATTTAAGAGAAAGTGAGGGATCCCTCCAATCAATATGAATCAAGAAAACTCAGAGGAACAAGGGTAAAAATTTCACCAAATTATACTATAGGAGCATGTAATTTACTTTCATGACAAAGCAAAAAAAAAACATCAATAGCATTTTACAGTGCTCAAATATTTCAGTAGGCAAAGGAAGTTAAAGATATTTATACCCATTTAATTAAAGCATTATTCGTATAACCAAACTTTTCTAGAATTAAACATAATAAAAGTTTTACAACTCTAAGTATCTCATGGCCAAGGAATAATTCTCAACATAATCAGGAAATAAAACTTAAACTTATTAACTTATCCAAGAATAGGTTCATAATCCCCATCCATGTCAAATTAAATCCCAAAGTTTAAGTGAAAGTAATTCCTCAAGAATAAAAAATATATTTCTAACTTCATGAATACTTCATAATTAAACCCTAGAAGTGAACAAAATTAACAGAATATGACCTCAAATGCTTGCTAACTCAAGAATGAGAGAAGTAAGAAACCTACGAGACAGAATCTTGAAATAGGAAGTAAGTTCCAACAAATTCGTCCCCTCAGATTTTCCCAAACAAAATATCAGCCACCAAATACTCCCCCCAAAGGGGTATTTGTAGCTGAAAAGAGGGTAGAGGGACTCACTGCCAGTGAGAATCAAGGAGGTGACGAGAAACACCTAAAAGATAAGGTAATACAAAAATTCAAGAATAGGATGGTTACCGGACTTGTTTAGGCGGGAAAATTTGTTACAATAATGTGATCAAAAGTTATAGTTAGAGGTGAATGTTGGTTGTAATCGGCAAGAAAGGAGGTAAGCAGAGGAACCAAAAAGAAGCTTTGAGATTCGGACGATAGGAGCAACGGTTTCGGTAGAGAGGAGGCGAATGAGAAAAATGCTAGGGCTCGATTAGGTGGGGAAAAGAGAAGAAAATAAAAGAGAGATTATTTCTCCCCTCTCCCTTAATTAAATTTACTAAATAATAATAAAAAACTTATTTTATTCAAAAATTTATCAATTCATCCACGACTTATCTTGATTCGAAACCCTATCAATATATATGTCTTTCCCACCTAAAATTGACATCCTGGACACACCAGCGTAGTCTGTTTCATCATCTGAGGTCACCTAGACAAGTCCTCAAATACCATACCAAATTAACTTTAATTCACGCGTGTTGCAGTAAAAGAAGTTATTTTTGTCCAATAGGAGCCATTTAACGAGTATGTCATTGACTGGTCCTCACATAAGCGACAACCAAAGTTAAATAAACTACTCGCAGTAGAAAGTTAAACGTCACACATGTCATGGGGTCCATCTATGTCTTTTAAGTTCCCATGGGAGCTCGACAAAAAGCTTCAATATGTCAGCTTTAATCGACTGAACTAGATGTCAAGAATTAGAAACTGTCCATATGAAACTTTAAGGAGTGGAGAAATGGCTTGAATTTCTAAACACTAGAGGTCCCGGTCTAGTCCTCTAGGAGAGTCAAAATAGAATAATCCTAAGGCTAGATCCTAGAGTATCTAAAGAAAGAGAAAGGAATACCTCAAAATTGAGGTCAACAAGAGTACCCAAGAATACTCTCGATAAAAAGAGTATTGTATATATTACAGTGAACATAGGGCAATAGGTACTTAAAGGAAGGTTATTCCATGTGAAAAAAGTCTGGATGCCTCAATGGTCACACTGAACCATCGAGTGGAGAGTGAGCCTCTCACATCCTAAATGGGTAGCGACTCATCGGCATACAGAGCTAACAAAATAACCTGAATCATCTTGATGTGGGTACCCCAACAAATCAAAGCAGGTCCAAGCCATAAGGTCAGAGGAAAAATTGTCATATCCCAAATGGGTAGCATCTCATCGGCATCAGGCAATCAAAATGATATCAAAAAAGTCAAGCAGTGATAGGGCTTAAAGGGACTCAATAAAAGGAAATTAGAGCATTCCCATAAGGTAAAGGTAATTAGGTTGGGTACCATAAAGCCATCATACACAGCCATTAGGACCCTAACTCTACTTGATCATGACGTCCTAAGATCCTCTATTAGCAATCCGACAATTGCGTCATCCATGGGAGACTCGGTAGCTCTAAGGTCAAATGAAGGAAACTCTATCCTATGAATATAAGTTGGAGCTCAAAGAGATGGGTATTATACCTGAAGAAGTGGTGGGATGCCTCAAGAAAAAAAGAGAAAGGGAGGTTTAGCCACAAAGCTAGAAACGCTCCAAACAAAATGGCTTACACTCTGTCTAGGCCAGGGAGCCTTCTAACACCCTAGGCACGCTAAAAAACCACCTATATAAAGGTATGTTGGGTCATTCTTGTTTGATAAGCACAGGGGACTTCTCATTTGGACATGGAAATATGAATGTATTTATCTAGAGCAATCCCTAAGTATAGTGAAGGCTCTATTAGTATATGCAGGAAAGTAAAGGTGTAACTCTTAAATCCTAAATTTTAATTATCTTAAATATTTTACTTGTGAATTTTTTTGTAGAGAAATTAGGAATTTAAGTCTTTATTAGCCTATATTGCATCATGAAATCCCATATCACAGAAAGAAAAAAAGGAAAATATGTGGACGTACATGCATACATGCATGTAACAAAAAGTAGAACAAGCCAAATAAAATAATAAAAGGCCATTGCCGGTGGGTCATTGCCGCTAGTTTGGCAACATATCCAAAAAAAGAAAAAAGGTAGCCTGAATCGACATAGACATGTCCGGACCTGATTCTATAAATCAATATTAAGTGTAAAAATAAGATACAAGGCACAAGCATCAGTTCCTGGTCCCCTCTATGTGGTTTTTGCGCCAAATGCCTCAGAACCATCACATCCTTCCCCCATACTAGAAAGGGGGAGCTAAGTAGCACCTACAAGCAAAAGGGTCGAGATCATCAAATGCTCCCCCCATAGCAGTACCTATGTGTGCACATAGAGGCGTGAATTTAAGAATGATAAACAAAAAGAAATGAAATTTAAGAATTTTAACTTTAAGAGAATTTTATATAAGAGTACAAGAAATAACTAAAGTAATAATGATGAAATTAAGTTTACTAATTTCTATAATTGCAAGGAAAAGTAAATGCAATGATTTTAGAATATATATAAAAAGAGAATTTCTCCTTACAAATAATTCATAATTAGTGTAGGATTTAAAATGTTTAAAAGTTTAAATGTAGATTGTGACAAATAGGAGCATACCTATTTTTTAATTCATTTGATATATAAAGAAAATTGAATAATCTAAAGTTGGTTTCAGCATGTTTAGTAGTGTTGGGTAGATTCTTGTCTCTCACTCCTAGATTATCCACAGTGCCCTCTCTATCGGACCTACAAGTGGGCCATGGCTCCAATCTCTAGACCAAATTGATAAAAGAATCTAGCTTGTTACTCTAGAAACATAAATTTTATGCCCATAAAATCTTATCTCCCTATCTATTTGCACTTTCCCTCGGACAATCACCACTGCTCTTTCCAAAGTGAAATGTGATACTTTCATTTCAAGAAAACTTAGCCCATCTCGGTTCTATAAGTTTCTTCAACAAATTTTAACAAAACAAGTGGGAAATTTATAAAGTAAAGGACTGTTAAAAATATCACCACAATTTTTAGGAATAAAAGAAGTTCTAAACAAAATCAAAATCACTTACTTGATTACTTCATATTACAAGGAGAAATAGAAAAAACTAATCAAAACACATGCGGATAACAAAACAAAACATATTTATAAAACTCAAATCCAAAGTACATGAGTTAATAATAAAGATACAATTACTTGTCTGAAGTCTTTCTCTAAGCACCCCTTTGAAGTTCTCTGACTCCAACAAACTCTTATAGGACTCACAAACTTCAAAAATCATAAAGACTCGCATACAAAACTACCCACACTCTTAACACACTCACACACTATGTGTTTCTATATATCCAAGACTTGTTCAGGTGCCTATTAAAAATTTGGCCTCATTCAGTGAATCTTCAAGAAAATAATTGTGGTTCCTAGGCGGCCAACTATCGTACCTAGGCGCCAGCCAAGTTCTACATCTGGTGCCTAGGCACCAGTTCGGCTGGTTTGGTAATTCTCTTTTGTTTAGCCCATTTTGCTCTTTTTTTATGTATTTTATCTCTTTTTTTACTCTTAAACTCTTTTTCTTTCACCTATAACTAAAAACTTAAAAATACATTTCATTATATCATAACATCCTAATAAATTGAGCATAAAATGTGTATAAAAATAGGTACTTTTAAGGTGGATCAATTCCCCCAAACTTAAACATTACTTGTCCTCGAGTAAGCTTTCTTACTATCTATAAAAAGTATTACTTATGGAAGTGAGTTTTACTTTATGATTTCTATAGTTTTTGTTTTATAAATGCAATAGTGAAACTTTAGAAATTTTTTTAATAACATAGGTTAAAACTATAATGTAAAAATATTTAGTAGTCAAGTCTAAGAATTCTAAATGCCTATTTAATTCAAGAATAACTATAGTTCGTCATATTAAAGTTACTTAGAAGAATTAAAAGAAAAAGAATTTCATGAAAACTTTACTAGTAATGATGCTAAAATGTTTCAAATAAGTTTACAAATGTAGTTAAGTCCCTTTCATTAAGATGATTTAAGTGAAGTTACTTTTTGATTAGGCATCTCCTCAAGCTTCTCCTCACATATATTTTTGTTTTTTCTTTTCTTTTCTTTTTCTATTTATTTTCTTTTTCTTTCAGGATCATTTTCAATCATTTCTTATTCTTTTCATGCCATGTGAGAATTACAATATTTGGATAGCCTTTAATGATTTTGAACTCCACCATCCTCTTCTCAAAGATAAAAACATTCCACATTTCCTTGATAAATTTGTATTAGACTTGAAAAATATATTTCTGTACAATCACCCTCAGTGGTTTTGGAGTAAATATACTTGCCACCAATTCATCTCCCCTTCTATCACTTTCTTTATTTGGAGATTGTTCCATAATTTCCTCCCACTTAATGATATTCTGAAAATGAAAGGCTTAAAGTTGGCTTCTATTTGCTACATTTGTAAGAAGACAGCTGAATCCCCCACTTACTTATTTTATGAATGTGATTTTGTAACAAAAGTTTGGCAACATATTGGATGCTACTTTGGTATAAGATGGCCTACTAATTTCCACCTTAAAAACATTCTTGAAACTTGGAAGAATTCTGAACATTATCGCAAAAAGCTTTATTATTTCTCTATGATTGTTCCTTGGTTTCTTTGGGTGGGAAGAAATAGTCATAAGTATGTGGAGTCACCTCATACAACTCATAACCTTGTTACTCTTATTGTTGTTAACTTTCTTAAAGCCTCTAAAGCTGCGGGTTGTGCCTTTAATGCTTCTCATAATGGAAATGGTTGGAGGCCAATTTTAATTAATTGAACACGACCTTCCCATGGGCGGATTAAAGTTAACATTGTTGGCAGCTTTAATGGGGAAGAACTGGAATTGGTGGATTATTTTTGGATGTTAATGGTAAGTGCCTGATTTTATTTGCCTCACCTTGCTTTGCCTCTTTTCCTCTGGAGACTGAAACTAGGGTCGTTCTGGTTCTTTACATATTGTTATCTCCCATGGCTTTCCTAATATCATTTTTGAAACAGATTCTCAAGTTTTGTTATACCTTTTTGCTTTTTTTCTTTTTATTGCGTTAAGTTGTACTGTGAAAAGAGGAGTTGTACTGTGAAAAGAGGAACCTCTAGGGTTTTAATGTTTTTTTTTGCTTTTAGATGGGGATCCATTTCCCCTACATATTTTTGTATATATTATTCCTGGTGGCAGCTGGTTGGCTTGGAGTTGGTGGTAGAGCTTGAAAGGTGCTTAAGTTTCTACTTTGGGGCTTGTGTGGTTGTGTGCTTGGGAAGTTGTTGAGCCCTGGTTTTCTGTTTCCTCTTTGTTACTGTTACATTGGTTCACATGGACCCTGTCTGGCGGCTGGCTATCAGGAAGGGCGTTTTTGGGCTTGGAAGGAGTTTTTCCCTTCCTTTTGGGGCTAGGGTGGCAATTCCTCATCACTCAGACCTCTACCTTTGTGGTTGTTGTGAATCATGGTTGTTCCCATTGATTTAGAAACTAATGTCTAGTGGAATCTTGCTACCTATGCTGGTGTGTTGGGTAGAACTCCCAACCTCCTTCAATACCCCGATGTTCTTGTCTTCCCATAGGCATTTCACAATACTGCGGTTGGTAAAGGTTCCTCACCATGTATTCACTCTATGGGTAGCAAGGATGGGAAACCCGCAGCTTTGTTTTCAGAACAGGAAATGGTTGACCTCAACAAGGAAATGCAGTTTACTCTCATTGGTAAATTTAGCTTGGGCCATCCCAAGATGAACTTGGTAAGAAACTATTTTGACTCCCTTCATTTTAGTGGAGACTGGAAGCTATGACTACTAGATGGAAGACATTTACTAATCCAGCCATCAAATAAAGAAGACTATGCTAGAGTCTTTGCCAAACAATCAATTTTAATAGTTGGAGCTGACACAAAGATCCTAAAGTGGACTCCTGACTTTGATCCTAGCAAGGAACCCTCTGAAGTCCCCATTTGGTTCAGGTTTCCTAGGTTTCCACTTCACCTCTTTAACCTCAATGCCCTTTTTAACATTGGTTGTGCTTTGGGCACCCCCCATAAAGTTGATGCACCCACCTACAACAAAGCAAGGCCTGCTTGTGCTAGAATTCTAATTATAAAAGATATAACCCTCCCTAAAGTGAAGAGGATATGGATTGGTGATAACATGATTAGTTTCTAGCAACAGGTGGTTATGGAAAAAAAGCCCTACTACTGTCAACATTGTAAAATGTTTGGGCTTACTAAGGAGAAGTGTTATATACTACATCCTCTAAATAGAAGAACTCAAAATAACAGTCCCCAAGTTCTAATGGTTGAGATGAACAATACCCAACTGAGGAGGAAATTCTTGAAGCACAAATTGGAGAACAACTGAATTCACATCCTACTACTATAGTGGAAGTACCAAATCATAACAATTTTTGCCCCGCTAATGTTAACCCCTCCGTAAACCCACTAGACTCTCATAAGGAGACTCCTAAAGATACTTCGGCTATAGAGAAGAGGAAAGTAAGAAGAATTTTGAGCTCCCCATCCCCACAGCTGGATGACAGTTTGGGGACCAAATCACTCCCCAATGCTTCTGAGGAAATCTTGGAGACTGAAATATCACATCAAAATTTGATTGCAGAGATGCACCAAGTGATGGAGATTGAATGGAAAACCCAAAGAACTAAGAATACAAGAAACTCTAAAATAGAAGGAAAAAGATAGTTGGAAGAGTTGGGGTCTTTCACCAAGGAGGCTCAACTTGCTAACAGACCAGAATGCTCACACCTCCAAGGGAAGGACTAGATCTATATCCCAACTCTCCTCTCACCCCTCATCATCATTACTAACATGCTTTGTTGGAACATAAGGGGGATTGTTCAGCCCCTTTCCTTCAAAAGATTAAAATTCCTCAACAATCAACATAAATTTTGGTGTATGGCCATTCTTGAACCTATGGTTCATCTAAATCTTATGAAATATATCAAAGCCCTCCCTGGGTTTGTTTTGCAAACTAATCCCAACAACAAAATTTGGTTGCTTTGCTAGAAAGAAATGAATAGTTCTATTTTGCTCAACCTCCCCCAATTTCTGCACATTGCTTTCAACATGGCTTATTTGGTTGGGTTTGCAACCTTTGTGTATGTTTGGAGCGCCAAATTTTCTAGACAGAATTTTTGGGAACATCTGTAAATAATCCATAGCAAAATAAATGATGCTTCGATTGTTGGGGGAGATTTGAATTGCATTGCCTCGCCAACTAAAAAGAGGGGGGAAGAACTCCAAGATTATCTGTTATGTCAGATTTCAATGACAACATACAACAAACTGGACTTTTTCACCTAGGATTCAATGGCCCTGAATTTACATGGAGGAGGTGAAGAATGTGGGAAAGACTGGATAGAGTTCTAGCTAATGATCTCTGGTTGAAAATTCTCTTGATCGTACAATTTCTGCGCAACAAAACTGATGAACATCCTCCGGTTGAAAATTCCATATCTCGCGACATCTTTAGAATGGGAAACTATTGAATTTCCAAAATGTCCACTCTTCCCTCATTTTCCCCTCTAAAATAGGTTTTAGAATAAGTTTTTGGGAGTTATTAGGAAATGAAACCTCTAAAAATTGCCTTCATAAATGTTTTATTTCATTTTTGTTATCTCAGCGCCTCCGAGCCGATTCTGGCGCTTCAGGCGCCAGCTCTTTAGAAAGTGGTACCTTAGGTGCCAGTTGTAAAATTTTGCACAATACAATTTTAAATCCAATTAATTCTCAAATTTTCCATAAAATTGAGTAAAAAAAGATGTTTTTAATTATTTTCTCAATTTCAATTTTCTCAAATACATAGAATCCATAAAACTACAAATATGTAGTCAATTCTCCAAAGAAAATAAGCAAAATAAACAACGATAAATATGGGTTTCCACCCACGAAGGGCATGGCATGATGTCATTAGCCTGAAATTTCCAGTTTTTACTCTAGGTGACCAAACATTAAAATCACTTTAAAAGCTGGTGTATGACCATCAAAATATGATTTCAGTCTATGCCTATTCACTTTAAATATCTTTCCAGTCTTTGGATCTTCAATATTAACAGCTCTACAGAGAGAGAATTTTACAATTTTCAATGTTCCATTCCAGCTACACCTCAATTTTTGAGGAAATAATTTCAATCTTGTATTATATAATAAAACTTACTATCCATGCTCAATTTTCTTTTCTAATATCTTCCAATCATGTCATTCTTTCATTTTTTCCTTATAAATCCTTGCATTATCATAAGAATCATTCAAAACTTCTTCAAACTCATTCAATTATAATAATATTTTCTCACCAACACCTTTTAAATTGAAATCAAACTCCGTAATAGCCCAATGGGCTTTATACTCCAATTCTAATGGTAAGTGACAAGTCTTCCCAAGAATTAATCTATACAGGGACATTCCTATAGGTGTCTTATAAGCTGTCATGTAAGTCCATAATGTAGTATCTAAACTAGCAGACTAATCCATTTCATTAGGATTCATAGTTTTTCCAAAAATTCTTTTGATTTTATAATTAGATACTTATGCTAAACCACTAGTCTGGGGATGATAAATAGCTGCAATCCTATGCATAATAGTATATTTTTCCATCAACTTTGCAATTTTTACATTCTTAAAATGAGATCCTTCATCAGTAATGATTATTCTCGACATTCCATATCATGTAAAAATATTTTTATTTAAAAATTTTGAAACACACTAAGCATCACATCGAGGTCAGGTGATTGCTTCAATCCATTTTGACACATAATCAACTACAATTAATATATATACATTTCCAAATGAAGGAATAAATGGTCCCATAAAATCCAATCCCCATGCACCGAATATTTTAACTTCCATATTAAAATTAAGAGGCATTTAATTTCTTTTTGAAATATTACCTACTCTCTGACACCGATCACATGTTTATATATATATATTAGCATCTATAAATAGATTAAATCAACAAAATTCATATTGTAAAATTTCGTGAAAAGTTTTATCATTCCCAAAATGACCTCTAAATTCAGAATCATGACATTTCTGGATAATTTCTTGAGTTTCTTTATAAGGCACACATCTTCTCATAACTAAATCTTTACATTGTTTGTATATAAATCTTTGCATTGTTTGTATAATCTTTGCATTGTTTGTATAAATATGGGTAATCCCAAAAGTAAGATTTTGCATCGTGAATGAACTTTTTTTCTTGTTGTTTTGTCATTCCATATGGTAAAATACCACTAACAATATAGTTCACAATATTAGCATATCACGGTATTTCCAGCATATCACGGTATTTCCCATCTTTTAATAGCATAAAGTTGTTCATCAGGAAAAGTTTAACTAATTTCTTTTTCTAAATCATGTGTTTCTTCCTGTTCCATCCTAGATAAGTGATCAAAAATTTGATTATCAGTCCCTTTCCTATTGACTACCAAAAAATCAAACTCTTGCATCAGAATTACCCATTTAATTAATCTTGTTTTTGCATACTTCTTTTGCATCATATATTTAATAGTTGAGTCGTCAGTATGCATTTATCCAAAAAAAAGTTTCATAAGGACTAGTAAATCTTGTTTTTTCTTGATCCTCTAGAGAAATAGGTATATGATGATAACCGTGCCCAGCTAGTCTATCAAACATATAGTCCAAAAAAGGTAAGGGAAAGTGATCCTTCCTGGTGGCTAAATTTAATTTTCTATAACCTATGCAGATTTTCCAGTGACTTGTGTTTTTAGTATTAATTCATTATTCTAATTTGTCACATTAGTCACATCTCCTTTCTTAGGAGCACAGTGAATTGGACTCACCCAAACACTGTCTTAAATAAGATATATTATTCTATCATCTAACCTTTTTAAAATATCTTTCTTGACAACTTCTTTTATCATATGGTTCAATCTCCTTTGAGGATCAGCTCTTGGTTCATGACGATCTTCCAATAAAATTCTATGCAAACAAATTGAAGGATTGATTCCTTTAATATTAGTTAATGTCCATCCAAAGGCTGTCTTATATCTTCTCAAAGTTTTCAACAACTGTTGTTCTTGCATATCAGTTAATTCTGGAGAGAAAATAATAGGTAATGTAGACAAATCTCCTAAAAATGCATACTTTAAATGTGTAGGAAGTGTTTTCATTTCTAGTTCAGGACGTTTCTCAATAGATAAAATCAAATTTTTATTATTTTTGCAGGATCTAACATTTCAAGTTGTTCCTGAACATAATCAAAGTCTTCATTACTCACTTCCATAGATTCATCTTAAATTTTATCCTCATCTTCATATTCCAAATATTCTTTTTCAGATTCTTTTTGAATACCTTTGTAAAATATTTATGGCTTAAATATTCATTAATATACATTTTGAAGCACTCAATATCACACTCTTTTGTAGGATATCTCATTGATATTGCAATATTAAACGTAACCTCTTGATCACTAACTCTCGTAGTTAGTTCTCCTTTCTACACATCTACAAAGCTCTTTTAGTGGCAAGAAATGGTCTTCCTGAAATGATAGGAAATTTTTATCTTCCTTCATATCTAATACAGTAAACTCCACAGAAAAGATAAATTTATCAACCTCTACCAAAAAATCTTCTATAACTCCTTTAGGGTAGGTAATCGAGCGATCAGTTAGCTGAAGAGTACAGTTGTAGGTGAAATGTCTTCTAAAGCCAACCTTTTGAAAATTGATAGAGGCATAAGATTATAATTGGCTCCTAAATTACATAAAGTATTTCCAAAAAATCTTTTGTTATTGTCAACAGGAATAGTAAAAATACCATGATCTTTAAGTTTTTTTAGAATGTTTTTTCTGAATTATAGCGCTGCACTCTTCACTAAGTGAAATAGTCTCATTATCTATAAACTTCCTTTTCTTCTTAAGTATATCCTTCATATAGTTCACATAACTTGGCAGTTGTTCCAAAGCTTCAACAAATAAAATGTTTATGGTTAATTTTTTCAATATCTCCCAAAATTTTGAAAATTGGTTATCTTGGTTTTTCCGCTTCAATCTTTTAGGAAACAGAGGTGGTGGTCATTCTACAGTGATAATGATTTTCTCTATAGGATATTCTGACTAAAAATGAAAATCTTCACAAGATTTTTCATTTTCCACTTCTTATTTCTCAACTTTAACTTCCACTTCTTTTTGAACATTGGTTTCCAATTCTTTTTCGATTCTTAGTTGAATAGCCTTATTTTGCTCTTTGTTCTGATCTTTAGGATTAATTTCAACATTACTAGGCAAGATTCCTAGAGGTCTATTGCTAAGTGCAGGAGCAATACATGCCAATTTACTTTCCATGTTTCAAATTGCAGCTCTTTGACTTTGCAATTGGCTTCCCATTTGTAAAATTAATTCTTCCATTGACAATTTCTTCTCCTTACTCTTGAAATTACTATTATTATTTAGTGGGTAATAAGGTTTATAAGTTGAATTTCCTTGATTGTTGGAGTTTCCCAATGGGTTTGTATCATTGTTCCCTCATTGCATATATGTATTATTATATTTATTGTTACTCCAACTAAAATTTGGATGACTTTTCCAACCAGGATTATAATAATTGTCATAAAGATTGTTAGGGTGGTTATTTATTGCATTTAAAGTCTTATAAGAAAATTGAGATTCTATCATTTATGCAAATGATTTTTCCTCAAGCTAAGTCTCATAAGAAAATTGAGATTCTATCATTTGTGCAAATGATTTTTCCTCAAGATTTTTCCTCAAGCACATGTGGTATCTGAGAATAATTCATTCCATATTGATCTATCTTCTTTGATATATCAGTTATTTGGGTAGCCAATATAGATATTGCACCAGAATCATGAATGATAGCTGCTCATTTTAGATTTACCCTTTTTGAGGATCATTAAAAAATATTAGTAGCCATCTCTTCAATTAAAGAATATGTTTTCTCAAATATTTTTGACTTAATGATCCACCAGTAGTAGCGTCAATTATCAATCTAAGAGATTCAACCAATTCATTATAAAGAGTTTGAATTATTAACCAATCTAGCACACATGGTTTGGATACTTCTTAAGGAGTCTTTAAATTTTTCCCAAGCTTCATAAATTGATTCCCCTTCAAACTGACAAAAATATAGAATATCATTTCTAAGCTTAGTAGTTTTTTATGGTGGAAAATATTTAGATAAAAATTTTTGTGATAAGTCTCGTCATGTTCTAATAGAATCAGGTGCAAACAAGTTTAACAACATCTTAGCTTTATCCCTTTGTAAAAAAGTAAAAAGTTTAAGTGTGACAGAATCATTCGAGACTCCATGATATTTAAATGTAACACACAATTCTAGAAAACTAGTAAGTTGTAAGTTAGGAAATTTAGTCAGTGCTCCCCAAAACAAATTATTTTGTACCATTTGGATACAATCAAGAAATATTATCTTCACACATCGGTAATGTGTCCATGTCTCTCTTGGACAAAATTACCCTTCTTCTGTTGGCATACTTTACCCATTTCTGTCTTGGGAAAGTACGGTTAACTCCTTGGACTTCGGGACTAGCTGTTCAACCTTCTTTGAACAGAGGGGTTCAAAAGGCCATTAAGGACTCTTTAAATTTTCATGAGGGGTCGGACCCCCAATAGGTGTGTTAGTGTACCAGTTCAACCTGGGCATTGTCTGCCCCGAAATGGTTCCCACACAAGGTCTTAAAATACTTGACATCTCCCTTCCAAATTTGATTTGCTACTTTGCAAATCGTGTGGTGATGCACGCACTTTGAAATTTTCTTACATTAATTAAATTTTACACCTTTTGATTTTTCTTAAAAAAAATTAAAATACCCATAAATTAAGATCTGCCTGATCTACAGATCAACATCTACTTTAAGTGCTTGAACTAAAAATTACGAGATTTTTGGCCATATAACTAAACATGAAACTTTCTGTTTTCAAGCCTGCTGCAAAGGCCAGCCCAATGCTGACCTTTTCTTGCAACCTGCCAAGGAGCCATGAAGCCCACAATCTTGCTCATGTTCTAATAGAATCAGGTGCAAACAAGTTTAACAACATCTTAGCTTTATCCCTTTGTAAAAAAGTAAAAAGTTTAAGTGTGACAGAATCATTCGAGACTCCATGATATTTAAATGTAACACACAATTCTAGAAAACTAGTAAGTTGTAAGTTAGGAAATTTAGTCGGTGTTCCCCCAAACTGATTGTTTTGTACCATTTGGATAATAGCAATCAAGAAATATTATCTTCACACATCGGTAATGTGTCCATGTCTCTCTTGGACAAAATTACCCTTCTTCTGTTGGCATACTTTACCCATTTCTGTCTTGGGAAAGTACGGTTAACTCCTTGGACTTCGGGACTAGCTGTTCAACCTTCTTTGAACAGAGGGGTTCAAAAGGCCATTAAGAACTCTTTAAATTTTCATGAGGGGTCGGACCCCCAATAGGTGTGTTAGTGTACTAGTTCAACCTGGGCATTGTCTGCCCCGAAATGGTTCCCACACAAGGTCTTAAAATACTTGACATCTCCCTTCCAAATTTGATTTGCTACTTTGCAAATCGTGTGGTGATGCACGCACTTTGAAATTTTCTTACATTAATTAAATTTTACACCTTTTGATTTTTCTTAAAAAAAATTAAAATACCCATAAATTAAGATCTGCCTGATCTACAGATCAACATCTACTTTAAGTGCTTGAACTAAAAATTACGAGATTTTTGGCCATATAACTAAACATGAAACTTTCTGTTTTCAAGCCTGCTGCAAAGGCCAGCCCAATGCTGACCTTTTCTTGCAACCTGCCAAGGAGCCATGAAGCCCACAATCTTGCTCCTACCATCAATTTCGGAGCCAGATTTGAAGATCTCGAAGTCATCCTCGAGAAAGCCCCATTTTTTGGTAATGAAGATTGCTGCACCGGAAATACAAGAACCATCTGTTGAATTCAGCCTAAACTGCCTTCAAGACTTCCCTGCCTGCAAGAAGTCTAAAACTACTATGGTCACGACACACGCCCAACCTGCTAGCCCCGCTGTTGCTAAGGGGAAATAAGTAATAATTATTGAGGATCAGACTGAGGGATTTACTATCCCACCATCCGTGTTTGAAATCTGATCAAGTTCAAGGATTGTACCGCTGATCCGAACCCAAAAATGAACCATAACAAAGGGGTTTCAGAGGGTCATGAAAGTCTAGGCTCCCAAGGAGACGCCCATTAAAGAGGAGCCTCATCAAGTTGATGAAGTGTTACCGGAAATTTATCCACTCCTACAAGGGAGTAGATTCCATCCTCTGACGAATGCCGATGGATACGAGTGTCCGAAAAATCACTGCCGCATTACCACCACTTCATGGACATAATGAGGAAGGAAAGGAATTCACTCTTAGAATTCACTCTTACCACCCGAGTTAGTGCAGTTTTCAAAAGGCTAGCTACCAAAGAAGGATGTTAAGTTAGCAAGTTACTTAAACAAATGGGAGATGCAATTTCCCCTCGTATGAAGAAGGAAATATTGAAGGATGTCAAGTCCGCCAGACAGTTTCATAAGACAACTGGAGTGTCACCTACTTGCTTCCTCGTTTGGTTCCATTTAGAGAACAGAGTTGATACTATAGTGATTACTATTGATTATACCACCACAGGACCGCATGCTGTCGACCCATTAAGTCGAGTCTGGGTCCAAAAATCTTACCCGTCACCTATTATAAAGATATTCCTACAATCCCAAAGGCAAAGACAAGTTGATTACATGGCACTGTAGATGGTCTACACCACGGGGAGCATACTTTCCCTCGATATACTGATGTTTCTACTAAGACACTCTGTCTCGAGACATCATCATTAAAAAATAAAAAGGTATGGGTACCCAAGGTTGTTGCACCGATACAGTCCAGTGAGCCCGGAGGACAAGGACAGTAAATGAAACCAAGGTCTAAAATATTTGACAACAATAACCAGCGAGATAGAGGAGCAAGAGGAGGATGTCCATCAGGGTCCTCCAGATCTTAAAGCAATCAAGGAATCAATAATTGAAGAGAAAGTTGAGAAACTCAGGATCAAGATTTTTGAGTTAGCTCGAGAACACGAAGTTTTCGTCGATAGAGACGACATTTTGATTACAATGATTACTTGGAGGAAGATTTCATGGATGTCCATGTAATTGAAACCAGAGCCGCCACATTTGTGCGCGAGGCTCAACCTCACACCAATAGAATGTCGTAGATGAACTGCGTAGGGCTGTCCTCCTAAGGGATGAGCAAGTTAGCCTACTGGAGAAAATAATAGAAGAGATGACCGCAGCCATGACCACTATGGCCACTATTCAGGGGCAATCACAAGCACCGCAATTGACTTCACTAATTGGCTTCACCAGAGATGGATCAGCCAGAAATCATACACATCACAGGTGAAAGAAGAAAGGTTGCTTCAGTAAATAGAGACGAGCAACATAGAAAGGATTCCTTATTAGGTGCTATACCTGAAAAAGAATTCAAGAAAATGGTTGAACAAGTGCGGGACTCTTTAACCCAATCTAAGGGTGGTGCATTGGTTCTAAAGGGTAGACCTTACCCAGAGGAATTTGATGTCGTGCCTTTCCCCAAGGGTTTTGTGGCCCGAAACTTCAAGATATTTGATGGGACAAGAAATACTAAACAACATATAGCACATTTTCGAGCCAGCTGTGGCAACACGAGAAATAGTGAAGCTCTACTCTTCCAGCAGTTAGTCAGCAACTTATCGAGAATTGCTTTCGACTGGTACGCTGATTTGCCCAATGGTTCAGTTAAAATATTTTCCGAGTTGGAATAATTATTTTTGAAAAGATTTTTCGGGGCACAACACCATGTGTCTATTGGAGAGCTCATGATGGAGAAACAAAAGCCTAGCAAAACTTTGGTGGACTATATTTTGAGGTGGAGAATCCTTAGCATGAAATGTGAACCTCAGCTACAGGAACATCATGCGATTGAAATTCTACTCAAGAGCATTCATGAGCTAGTAGCTTTCATGCTCAAGGGACTCACCATCAAATCCTTCTAGAAGCTACTCAGTAAAGCCAACAATCTTCAAGAGGATATAAAGCACATGGAGCCACACGAAAAGGCTAAGATGACAATAGTGAAAAGAAATCAGGAGTAGTAGCAATCATCAATAAAGAAAAGAAGCCGATGAACATATTTGAAGAAGACCTTCACCAGTCTTCATCACAGTATGCTCAAAAATAGAGTAGTCAATCCAATCAGCGGCCGCCTTAAGAAGGATCACCACGAACAGGGGATAAGAGAATCTCCCTGTCCGAGCGACGTAAAATGATGTATTCTTTCAAAGATGAAGTTATACCTAAAATATTTAGAAGTCTGATGAAGAAACTGGAGTTCAGGCTACCATATCCGAGGAAGCCCGAAGAGGTGGAAAAGAAGAATGAACCAAATTATTGCCCAGACCACCAGTTGCTTGGGCACACAATAGAAAAATGCTTCGTCTTTAAAGACTGGCTCGAGCTGAACCTTAAAGAAGAGAACATAAAAATCTTGAAAGAATATTTAAAAGAACCTAAAAAAGGTTCCATAAATATGATTTCAGCCGAGCCAATCTCCCCAATCAATCCGTATACTGGAACAAATGGATGGAGTACAACTTGGGATGAACTCAAGAGGCTCCTCAATCAAATACAGGATCCATCAAAACAATCTTTTGCATATACCAAAGAAGAAGAATGAAATGAGGTCTGGAGCAGATCATCCAAGAAGATACTGAACAATATCTAGTCTGCATCAAGACATTGCATCAAGACATGCCTCCATTTAGAGTCCGCAACATACCAAGCCTGAGATGAAGGTTTCGTCAATAGGTCCGTCGTCATCAAGGACAATAAAGAAGAAAAGCGTCACTACAAAGATTGATAGCACAGGGGGTAGGATAGGGGTTGCCTTTACCAGATTAGCTGTTTCAGATTTGGGAAAGAAAATCCTCGAACCCTTAACGTTGTATGATTATCTTTTTGTCCTGTTCGGGTCTTATGAATATAATGTTTTTGATTTTCTGCTAGTTTTTAACTGTGTTTGGTGATAAAGTAACTAATTATGATCAGTCTAGTTCCAAGCTTGATCCCCAAAATGATCCTCAAATCATACTCGAGTCTGATGAATTTGCTTACAACAACACCGATAACGAAGAGCCAATTCTCAAGCATCACGGTGCAACGCTTACCATCAACTTAGATCTTTCTGACAAAGAGAAAGGGACACCGGAGAATTCAACAATGATATCTTAACAAGAAGAAATCACAGAAGTTAACTTAAGCAATGGAAAGGTGTTACCACCAAGAATAGCTCCAACAGATAAAGGAAAGCAGATAATGACTCGAGAGGAGATACCCCCACCAGTAGAAGAACCACATAATCAAGATAAAATTGGAGGATCATACAAAGTAGACTACAACGTGCTAGCTCATCAATGGAAGTTGCCGCCCCTATTAAGCATCTGCAACGCTCTGATCCTGTCAAAAGAGATAAGAGAGTCTCTAGTTACAGCTTTGCTTGACCCAAAATTTGCTAGGCTTAGTTAGCCAGAACATCCTCAGATGAAGCTTGTTCAGTGAAAGAATAGCCTAGGGTAACCTTCACAGATGAAGACTTGCTGCTCGGTACCTCCAACCACAATCGTCCAATCTACATCTTCGTCAACATCGGTAGATTTGTGTTGTCCAGAGTATTAGTAGATCCTGAAGCATCTCTTAAATTGATGAGCTTACGAACATTGGCCTATTTGGATATTGAAGCCCAAGAGCTTATGGTAGATAAAATGATGTTAAGAGGATTCAACCAAAAGGGAGAAAGGGAGAAAGAGCCCTGGGATTAATTACAATTCTTATGAAGGTTTGAGAACTCGTGACAACCGCTAAATTCATATCATCAATGCTGAGAGCTCTTTTAATGCTCTGCTGGGTCGACCATGGATTCATGAACACAATATGGTTCCATCATCTCTACACCAATCATCTCTCCATCATCTCTACACCAATGCATCAAATACTACAAAGATGGTCAAGAAAATTACATCAAAGGAGACCTACAACCATTTTCAGTGCATGAAGTTGGTATCCATGAAGATGTTACCTATTACGCGCCTCAAAAGAGGAATGTCTTCTCTTGTTAAGTTATCATAAAAATAGATGAAGATTTAGAAGAATTACAAAGAGGAGGCCATTCAACTTCGCTACAGCGATCTTCCACCACCCCCTTACAACGAGTTGGTGAAGGTTCTTTTAGTTCGACCACCAGAGGTTGAGGCCAGGGAGTGGATGAGGAAGGATCAACTTAATCATTGAAGAGAGTAGGCCAACCATCAACATTGGTGATGAAGACAATTTTGAAGATGAAATAACGGTGACAAGACAGAAGAGACCTCAGTACGAGATATCCCTAGAAAATATAGAGAAGAGTGAATATGAAACAATGTATGATCAGATAAAATACTATATGAATGTTATGACCCTTACTCCAATTCTCTGACAAAAGTTCAAGAGTTTAGAGGTCAAGGAAGTCTGTAGTGTTGGTTCAAAGCCGATCCAATTTTACCGTGATTCTACTTTTACTGACCTTAAAAAACATGTAAATTTGGATGATAATCCTAATGAATTAATGGAATTGCCTTTTGGTTACTTCTCTCCTTGTGTTCAAAATTTAATTCAATAATGACACTTACCAAATAAAATACAAAAGGATAAATTTCAACTTTTTGAAAAATTATGGAATGGTAAAAGTCAAACTCCAAATTCAAAAGAGGGTCTCAGATTTGGTACAGTTGGACCAATTGATGATTCTGAACTTTGCATGATTTTTACTGGTGAGACCGAAGAGGATTGCCTCGATATAGAGGATGACTCTAACAATCAACCAATTGAAGATGCTCCCCTAGAATTTGAGGAGGAAATTAAATCTACTATTGATGAATTGAAAGAGATTAATCTCGGGACTGAAGAACAACCCCAACCTACATTTATAAGTTCTCTACTCAATGACGAAGAATCTGCAGGATTGATTAAACTATTAACAGAATTCAAGGATGGCATTGTATGGAGCTACGATGAAATGTCAGGACTGTCCGCAGAAGTTGCAGTCCATAAACTCGGGGTGGACAAGAGTATAACCCCAGTAAAATAAGCTCCCAGGAGAATGCGCCTTGAAATAGAACAACAACTCATTGTCGAGGTGAAGAAATTAATAGACGCTAACTTTGTAAAAAAAGAGCAACACCGCACATGGTTAGCTAACATTGTACCTGTTAAGAAGAAAAATGGACAGATCTGTGTTTGTGTTGACTGCAGAGATTTGAACAAGGCATGTCTGAAAGACGAAAATAACTACCCATACCAGAGATGATGGTGGATATCACTTCAACACGTGAAATTTTCTCCTTCATGGACGGATCATCGGGATACAACAAAATCAAGATGGCTCTCGAGGATGCAACACTTACATCCTTCAGCACACCGATTGGAATTTTCTGCTAGACAGTGCGTCGTTCGGCCTAAAGAACGCCAGAGCAACATATCAGCGTGCAATGACGAAGATTTTTGACGACCTCATTCACAACCAAGTAGAATGCTATGTGGATGATTTGGTCATCAAAAGTAAATGAAAAATAGACCATTTGTATGATTTGAGGATCGTGTTTGAACGGTTACAATGATATGACCTTAAAATGAATCCCTTAAAGTGCGCCTTTGGCGTTACCTCTGGGAAATTTCTAGGAATTGTTGTCCGTCATCGGGGAATCATGATCGACCCGGATAAGATTAAAGCTATCTTGGAAATTCATTCTACTAAAACCTTGAAACAACTACGTTCTTTCGAGGGGAAGTTGGCATATCTGACTCAGGTAGGTGTCAACCTTTCTCAGCATTAAGTAAAAAGGATGCCAAATTTATTTGGGAAAAGAAATGTCAGCGGGCCTTTGAGGATGTTAAATAATATTTAATTACATCTCCTATCTTGAAAGCCCCTATCATAAGGAAACCTTTGATACCTTATACCGCGTCCTTAGATGACTCTCTTGGAGCCCTCTTTGCCCAAGTCAATGTTGAGGGTAAAAAAATGCACTCCACTACTTGAGTTTTCACCTAATACCAACGGATATAAGGTATCCACCAATTGAGAAGCATTGTCTGGCATTGATTTTCACTGCTCAAAAGCTTAAACATTACATGCTTTCTCATAACATTATCCTAATCTTGAGAGTCAATCCATTGCAAAATCTGATGACCCAACCAACACTCTCCAAACATTTAGCAAGATGGTCAATGATCTTATTGCAAACGCTGGGAGATGTACTTCGACGGTGCTTCATCAACCAGAAAAGACAAAGGATCAAGCACAGTTATACCAGGCAAAGCAGGGATCAATTTGATCTTTATCACACCAGATAAGGGAATGTTGAGGTTCTCGTACCACCTGACAGAGCCGTGCACCAACAATGAAGCAGAATATGAAGCTTTAATCTCCGAATTGGGAATGACAATCTTAATGGATATAACAAACATTTCCATCTATGGAAACTCCCAACTCGTCATCTAGCAAGTCACCGGACAATACAGAATTTTAAAACCAAGGTTAGCAGAATACCATCAGTACACGATGAAGCTCCTGAAGAAGATTCCTGATGTAACTTTCGACCAGATTCCTAGGGGATGCCCATGCCGACGCTCTAGCAAAATTTGCTAAGTAAATGACATGTCCCCCGGAGTATTCCATGAAATCACAGAGCAAGGAAAATAAGTCTTGTCTTAGATCAACCTCGAAACTCTACACAAGCCCGGAAAAGAAGAAGCAATAAATACAGTTGCAGACATCAATGAAGATTGGAGCAAGCCATTAATAGAATATTTGCATGCTGGAAACTTGTCAGAAGACAAGTTTGAAGCACACCATATCACAAGAAGGGCCATGTCTTATGCCCTAATGGGAAACATTCTCTACAGAAGATCATTCGACCAAATGTGAGTACGGTGTTTGAGCAGAACCGAAGCATAAAATATTGTCAAAGAGGTACATGCCGGATTATGTGGCACTCACCAGTCAGGGCTGAAATGAAAATGAAGATCAAAAGACTCAGGTATTATTGACCAACAATGATGTCCGACTGCATGAATAAAGCCAAAAAATGTCACCAATGCCAAGTGCATCGAGTGGTCTTACACCAGTCTCTAAATGTGCTACACCCAACTGTTGCCTCGTGGCCAGAGTGTTGGGGCATAGACATAATAGGTCCGATAGACCCTCCATTTTCCAAAGGACACAGGTTTATACTTGCTGCTACAGATTATTTCTCCAAATGGGCAGAGGCAGTACCGTTACGTAAGGTTACGCATAGCACGTCCTTCAATTTTTTAAAAGCCAAATTGTCTACCGTTTTGGGGTACCACAAAGAATAATTTCTGACAATGAGATAGCTTTCAGAAGCACAAAGATCAATACATTTGTCAAAAGACATGAGATAGGTTGGAGATACTCTACGAGTTATTATAACAGAGCAAATGGTCTGGCTGAAGCCTTCAACAAAACACTGTTACAAATTTTGAAAAAACATTGGATGAAAACAAAAGGGATTAGCACAAAAAACTATTAGAAGCCTTGTGGGCCTACGGGATGACTTTCAGGACTCCCACTCATTGTACACCTTATATGCTCGTGTACGGGTCCGAGGTCGTGCAACCACTAGAAATCCAGACACCGTCTCTTAGAGTTATTGTTGCCAGCCAACTCACAACAGGAGAAAGTGCAAAACTCAGACTTGAAGAACTGGAAAATCTTGAGGGAAAATGACTAGAAGCACAACAACATTTGGAGCTTTACCAGGTGAAGATGGTACAAGCCCATGAAAAATTGATCTGCCCAAGGACCATTTATCGTTGAACAGGTCTACACGAAGAGGTTTTTAAGGCGAAAGACCCATGTTACCAATAAATGGACATAATTTGAAAACCCATTACGCAACCTGATGCCTCTTGCCTTCGCTTGCTTTGAAACTTTGAAACTTTGATTAATTATGGGGTTATCTATGTGGCCAAATTTCTATGACCGTCTAAATTTTGTAATTAACCTCAATATAATGAAAATTTTGAGAAAAAATATTTTAAACTTCAAATTTTCTCATTTCCACTTTTGAGTGTAATGTTCCACAAAAATTTAAACAAAATTCATTTATAAGTAAATAATTCATTTCACTAAAATAAGCTAAAATTAACTTCAATAAATACTTTTTTTATTCTTATTCATGCCAAGTTTTGGCCCACTGACATTTTTCTTGTCGTTTGCAGAAAAATGTCATGACAGAGGCTGATCTTTACTTTCAAGGATGGCTAGAGCCTGACACCAAATGAGGAGATGGCGCCGCAGGGGTACCATAGACTTCAACATGGACTTTAACCAAGTCTACATGAACTATGAAGGTCCTCTCATGAATGTATTCAACTGCAAAGAGAAAGAGGGATTGTCTTCACTATTGAGGGTGATCACCAACAATAATGCATCACATAAAGGCAATAACGTGATAATAGAGCAAGATCCGATGGAAGGGCCCAGCCGTATGCCCTCCATGGTATCTACACTAGCTAGAGGCTTAGTAGCCGCCAATAACGAACAACTGCTAGGTGCCTCGCTTCGCAGGACTGTTGGTGCTATTTTTGGTTGGACAGTTGCCTGTAAGAAGCTGTCGATCACCAGAATCAAAATCTCATCGCCCGCTTCAGAAGGATGTTTTAATTTATATATATTTTTAGAAAAATATGAAATCAAACTGACCCCATTTTTTTTTCATAGTTTAAATGAAAGAGCGTTGTACCTCAAATCTTGTATCTATTCCAAAGGATAAACACAAGACTTGAGGATGAGGCTCGATCAAATAAACTAAGAGATATATGCCGTCAGTTTGGTCTGTGAAACGTTTGTATTTGTCGACAAGTTCTTCTATTTAATATATAAAATTAAATAGGGTTTATATTAAGCTAGGTTCGGACATGCTTCCTATAAGGGCAAGCCCCTATAGTTAATTACATCTAAAATGACCAAAGTCACCTAAGAAATAAAAATCAGGAAATATTATCTTCATGGAGTTTCAAAGGGTAGGACTTTTCAATGAGATCAGACGTAGAGGTATGAAAGGAGATTGGTTCAAATTTGGAACATTTTGTTATAGAGACCAAAGGAGGAAGAACTAGGGGATGTCATGGATCCAGAGGAGAACCACGATAACTTCCCAAGCTATCCTAATATTTGGCTTTAGTTTTGAGGAAAAAAATTTAGTTGTTTCGTCCAGCCAATTTTTATTTTTTAGGGCTTACATTTGTGTTAAACTATCACACAAATAGCCTAGAAGGTATGAGGGTTTAGGTCATGATGGACAATAACCTCAGAATCCTAAGATGAGTTAGGGCTTATATTCTATAACAGAGTTATACGAAGGCCTAAAGATAAGATGAGGATTTACGTTGCATAAGCAAGCAACCTTGAAATCCAATGACTTTGTTGTTTAAGTATAAGGAAGGAAGATTGGTTTAGTTGGGGAAGACATGTTTCACTATGGAAGATGGCCATGCTGCCCACCATGCTAGCTCCAAGCTCCTTGCCGCGATGAGTTTGATTTTTCTAGTGTGTTGAGTTATGATGTTAAGTCAGGTGGCCATATGTTTGAAGTTCTTTAAATTTTATGGGGGCATATTAAAGTTGATTAGAGCAACACCGGTTAGGATCCTACGGTTCCCTCGTTCCGACACACTATTTTCTATTGGATTCACTTAGTTCAAATGAACGAATTAAACTCAACTTAATGAGTTTCATAATTTCATTTAGACCGTGGTAAGCCTCGTTATTAACCGTAGCATACTTCCTCGGAGGGATTCCTGATCATCCGATAGAGACATCTTAATTTAGCTGCAATTGTAGTTTTGTGTGATGTTTGTGATTAAATTTTGAGTTGTTTTATATTTCAAATATTGTGGCAAGGAATTTTATCTTGGTTGATTTTGGTTTTTTTTTTTATTTTGGTTTTGGTTTTGTGGAAATCCTGGTAGTTTTAGTTTTCATGCAGGGTGACATCGTTGTTTAACATGCAAGTTTACAAGTATAAAAGTACTGTATGAAAGTACAAGAAAGGCAACGCTCGAAACTATAAAAGTGTACCTGGCGAGTCTTCTTGTTCTGCCACCTGAAACTCAAAAGGCATGTTAAGGTAGTTTGTATGAAACAATGAAGTAAAATTTTGACGACCTATCTAACCCAAGGTCATATCTTGGTGGGTCCTTAGGAGTTTAATTAAGGATGATTTTTGTCAAGCAAAACATATTAAGTTTAGTAGATCTCTGAGGTATCCAACAGGTTAAGAGGAAGAAGCAGGTCCATGCTTCCCACCTATCACCAGGTGAAAAGCCTCGTGCTCATTTAAACTTATTATTATACTTAATAATTCATCATATGAACACCCTAATGAATATTGATGTATCAATTATCCTTAAGAATAAGGTAATTATCATCTGTAATCTAATTTTGAAAATTATGTGGGTGAAGACCCTTAAATAGGCAAGTTAGTGTTATTGGAACACTCAACCAAATTTTGGTCCTAATTGGGCTTGTAGTGTTTGAAAGGCATCTTAGTTTTAATTGATATTTACTTTTTTAATCCTCATTTAAATGAAACTTGATTTAGCCTAAGTCACTACTAAGCCCTTAAGACTTAGGTAAGTGCCTTAGTTAGTTTTGAAAAGATTAAGCTTTAGGTGGTCATGATTCATGATTTGAATTTTATTTGAAAATCAAAATAGGGTATTAAATTGATTACTTATTGACATCAGAAGTCATACCCCTAAGTCATGCATTCATTTTATTTTAATAAACTTCAAAATTTTAATAATTTAGAAATTTATTAACCTATCTTTTCAATTAATAAAGTGAGGTTGGTTTCTACTAATTAACCCCTAGTGTTTCAAACATCCAAATTAAGATCAGAGATTACCCATTTCCCTCTATGAATTAAGCCTAAATGTTAATTAAGGCTAAATTTCCAAAATTACACATTTGCCCCAAAGGTTCTAATATTTCTAAATTTGTTAAATTAAATTCAAATTACTTTGAAATTCTTATCCTACCTCATTCATGGGTCAGTTAAGACATCAGAGAGACATCAGAGGAGAAAATGTGATTTTTCAAAATTTAATTTAATTTATATAATAATTTTTATGTAAAAATAGGATTTTTCAAAGAAAATTCCTAACTTGACCAAGGTAAATCCTAATCCCTTGAAATTTTTACTAGAGGTATACTTAGACCTAAGAAGCATTTGGACTAAATTTCATGATTTATTGATTTTATTTGAATTTTAAGAGTTATTTTAAGTTCTAGGGTATTTATTAAAAATAAAATATCTTAAATGGGGAAAGTTAAGTTTTATATTTTTGAAAAATCTTTCTGAGGTCAAAGAACTCAAAGGTGAAAATTTTAGATTTTTTTTATTATTATTTGATTTATTGGAATTATTTTTAGTGAGAACCCAATTTTAGCCTTAAAAATTTCTTTTAAGCTTTAAAATTCAATATCTTTATTTAGAAAATCAGAAAAAATCTTTTAATTATTCCTAAGTGCTTAGGAAGTAATTTAGAACATTTCCATGAATTTTATTATTTTTGTGATTTTTATGGATTTTTAATTATTTTAATATTTAAAATAGGTAAAAAATCAAGTTTTTATTTTACACTCCATTTTATTTTTAGAAAAATACACTTGATAATGAAAAACTTAAAAAATAAGTTTTTATAATTTTTTTGGTTATATTTTTGTTTTTAAAAAATCATTTAAGTGCCAAAAATGTTATTTATTTTTAAAAATCAACTGAAGTTATCAAATGAACTCAAAATATTTTGAAATTTTTATGGTGAGTTCTCTGGATCATAAGCAATAGTAAAGATAAAAAATCAAGTCATTTTGTTGTATTTATTTATCAAAATTCATTACCATAGTGATTTAGGGTTTGTAAAGATTAGGTGTATTTTGAATGACTTGGGTAATGAGAAATTTTCCTAAAGGCTCTCTAGTCATTATAAATCTTCCAAAATTTTCTTGGATTTTTCTAGGTAACATGCTAATTTTCATGATTATTTTAAGCAAATAATGGACATAAACTTGAAAAATATGATTCATTGTCTAGGGACCTCCTCTAACTTCAGAAAAATCAAGGAATGTTCCTTAAGACAGAGGCAACAACATGCTAAAATTTCAAGCCATGGTGATAAAATTTCAAGCCATGGTGATAGCCATGGTGATATAACTACATGCATGGAGAATCAAAACATCCAAATTAGTGTTTAATTAATTAAACATAAAATATGCATCACAATGGACTTAAAAGTATTTTCACATTACTCTCCTCTGTTCACTGAGCAAAAAAGTATTTTTATTTTATTTTTATGATAATTCTACACCAAGATCTGAATTTTTAAAGTTAGGGATCATTTTCTGATTTCTTAAATCCCGTATTTATCTATTTAAACAGCGCGGCGCCATGTAGATCCTAGGCAGCTCCAAACTCCACGCGGCACGCTCCTATTTGTCATCGCCATCCACATATGCAGCGACGTGTCCCACTGTTCATTTAAGGAAGCATTGTCTGGCTTCATCTCAACCGTCCATCCGATAAATGAGTGATCGGACGACGACGCTCTGTCATTGTCAACGATAGCCTAGCCCGAGAACCATCCATCTTCTAGCCTTAAAATCTCTCTCATTTCTTAACTAAATTGGATGATTTTTTTTTAAAACGCTCATCTAGACTAGATAATCACATCCATAAGGTGATCAAGCCATCAAATTAACTCTAAGAAAATGGAGAATCAAAAGAGGCGCGAGAGGGGGAGAGATTTTATACCTTTGCTCTAAGAAGTGAAGCTTCGATCAGAGAGTCTTGCCACATTCATTGAGGTCCAAGGAGGCTAGGGATTGAACCTTTGGTCTTTGCGCAGGGCCTTGGTATGATTTCAATCACGGCCAGATTTGGGTGTTGGTCTAGTGCTATGATAGAGGCTCTGTGAAAAAGGAATTTGATGGGGCTTGAGCTTCTTTCGCTGTTGTGAAGGTGTGGGTGAAGTTTATTTGAGTTTGGTGGACTATGAAGGTGTATTGGGATTTGTCCTGGTTTCCAACAAGCATTTGAGCTCAAAATTGAACTCCGACAATGGAAATTGGTGAGGCAAAAAAGTTGGAATGCACTGAGGGGATCTTAGGGAACCTCTGTGGTCAATTTGGAGAGGACTCTCTAAGAAATTTTCAGCACTACTTGCCATGGCCGTGGGAGGATCTTTTTATAAAAATGGCTAAGGGATTGCTGTCATGGCCAATTAGGGGGGGCATTGTGCTGCTTAGGTGGAGGGCAGAGGAACTCTACAATTTAATTTGGCTGAGCTGGCCTCTAGGTTTCATTTGGTTGAAGTTCCATGGGGGTGGCTCTCAATTTTGAGCTTCTACAGTGACTAGGCTGGCTAGCCATGGCAGAGAGAGGTGGCTAAGTGTTCAACGCATCTAGGGGAATCTGACAAAGCAATTTAATGCAATGGGGTTTAGTTTTGGTAAGGGTATCTTAAGCATGTGTATTTTTGGAAATAGGATCCCTTAATTTGGGGGACTTTTGGTCCATGACTCATCTAGCTTGGTTTAGATGGGTTTTGGCTCAGTCTTAGGGTCTAACCAATGGCTGAGGTGGAGTTAGTTTGATTGCTTTAAGGTGGTTTGGTCATGTTTAATGCATGGGTTCAATGTGGGTTCAAGTGATCAAACTTTGGGTTTGGGCTAGGTTAGCCATGTCAATTAACCCAATTTATTGATCAATATTGTGTAGATGATTGTTATTAGGAACTTTGGTGAAGGGTTGAAGTGATTTTGAGTTTAATTGGTAGGACAATTTGAGGGATTTTTGAAATTTGGTCAATTTTGGCATGTTAGGCTATACATGGGTCTAGGTTGGGATAGCCTTGTGCTAAGTCCAAATTGAATGGTTCAAATGATCAAGGGAGATGTTGTTAAGGTTTTTCATGAAGGGATGGAGTGAAATATTAGGGTTAAGCCCCTCAATTTGGTGATATTTTGAGACATGGCCAATTTGGGGGCAAATTTGGGGTTTTTTAGACATCGGTTGAAATCAAAAGAAATTGAGGCCTCACCAAGGAAAATCGAAGGTCAATTTTGATGTGTGGGGATGTTATGAAGGTTTTTCACCACAAATTGTAGCCAATTGAGAGGGCTATGGGTTCAATTTGGTGGAACCAAGTCATGGTGCCAAAATTGGAGTGTTGATCTAAATCAAAATTGTCAAATCATGGTCCAATTGAGCTTGGATTTAGTCTATATTGATCACATCAAGGGTGAATTTGAATTTAGAATTTGAATTAGGGTAAATCCATACTAATTTCATAAACATTTGGGGTGATTTGGGAAAATATGGGCCATTAAAGGGTAATTTGGGGGTTTGGTCAAAGATAGTCAAATTAGTCAAATTGGGTCATGTGATAGTTGAGAATAATAAAACTTGGAATATTTGGGAGGTTTTGAGAATTTTTGGGAGTTTTTGGAATTTTTGGAATTTTGGGGTAAGGAGGGGTATTTTGGTAATTTGGCCAATTTTGGTGATTTTTGGTAGTTTGGGTGTTTTCAAGGTGGTTGAAATAATTTTTGAATCAAGTTGGGAATTTTGGACAGATTTGGAAATTTTGGCCAAATTTGGGGTCCCAAAGGTATCTAGGTAATTTGGGGGAATTTGGGGGAATTTAGTGGCAAAAGGCTAGGTTGTGTATTTTGGTAGAGCTAGAGTGCCAACTACTATCAATAAGCCATGGACTAATGGAAACACCCATTTTGGGTCCTCTATGTAGTGGTCTTAGCTAAGCCCTAGCCTAGGGCTAATGGGTTTAGGGGACCTCCTATAGGAGTCTCCCAAAAGTATCAAGGGACCAGAGCCTAGAAATTCTGGGTTTAAGGTAGTGAGTGATTGTGCCTGTAAGTGATTTTCTTAGCCCTATACCCCCACCATGGGTCAACACTAAGGTCCAGCAGTCCAAAGGGTGACTCATCTTGAGTTCCCCCATAGTGACCCCACCTACTGAGTGCTAGTGGTTAGGACCAATAAGTATAACCTCAAGTTGAGTAGAGAAGAGTTTAGAATTTCTAATGGTGAGGGTTCCTTGTCTAGTCTTCTAAGAATAGTTAGTAGTCAACAGGAACGTCCTATGGCTTAGACCCTAGGCTACTTAAAGAGGAAAAACTAAACCTCAACCAAAAGTCAGATCAACAAATGGACCCCTAATAGGTGTGGTGTGCTGGGCAAGCACACCGTGTGTATTGGTGTTGACTGACAACATCAACAAAATGATCAACAAAACCAATACAAACTCTTAAGTCGACAGACATAGAAAGGAGTGTAGAGTTGTGTGTGTGAATTGTTTCCACTGGGAAATTAGCCGATGATCATTTGATTGAAATCAGGGAGTAAGGACCCTCGCTGGGGATCAGAGAGTGAATTTTGATTTATGAAATTTTAGGTATTCATAAAGGATGGGAGTCAGTACATAAGTGCTGAACCCAAGGTGGGAATTGAAATTTGGGGATTAATACTAAAATAAGAATAATATGCCATATCCATTTAATGTGGCCTTGAAAATTATTTTAAAATATGAGAATAGGATTGTGTGGGATGATCGAATCCAAATAGAAAACACAGAGGCTCACATCCAGCTCTGAAGGGTAACAACAGTGTAGAAGACGGTGGCAGTTAAGGGTATGTCTCTAGAAAGAAAGGACTGTACCAGTTCGAGTTACCAATGGGGAGTTATATTTAAACTGATACGTGACAGGGAGAATATCTATGTCACGTTAGGAAGAAAAGCGCAAGGACTCACATCCAATCCAGAGCGATGACAAAGAAAAGGTTTGCTACGTTTAGGAGGGAAGCACTGGGACTCACATCCAACTCAAGAGGTAACAAGAAAATATGTACGTCACGTTAGGAAGGAAAGCACTAGGCACATCCAACCCAAGAGGTGACCCAAGAGGTGATAAGAAAATATGTACGTCACGTTAGGAAGGAAAGCTCTAGGACTCATATTAAACCCAAGCGGTGACAAGAAAATATGTGCATCAAGTTAGGAAGGAAAGCGCTAGGACTCACATCCAACCCAAGCGGTGACAAGAGAATATATGTGCTATATTGAGAAGGAAAGCAGTAGGACTCAGATCCAACTCAAGAGGTAACAACAGAATATGTGTGCCACATTAGGAAGGAAAGCTCTAGGACTCACATCCAACATAAGCAGAACATAAGCAGTAACAGGAGAATATAAGTGCTACATTTAGAAGGAAAGCATTACGACTCATATCCAACTCAAGAGGTAACAAGAAAATATGGAAAATATGTGCAAGAAAATATGTGCGTCACGTTAGAAAGGAAAGCACTAGGACTCACATCCAACCCAAGCAGTGACAAGAGAATGTATGTGTTACATTAAGAAGGAAAGCACTAGGAGGTAACAAGAAAATAATGTGTGTCACCTTAGGAAGGAAAGCGCTAGGACTCACATCCAACCCAAGCGGTGACAAGAGAATAGACAAGAGAATATGTGTATACATTGAGAAGGAAAGCACTAGGGCTCATATCCAATATAAGAGTTAATAAGAAAATATGTGCGTCATGTTAGGAAGGAAAGTGCTACTACTCACATCCAACCCAAGCGGTGACAAGAGAATATATGTGCTACATTGAGAAGGAAAGCACTAGGGCTCATATCCAATATAAGAGTTAATAAGAAAATATGTGCGTCATGTTAGGAAGGAAAGTGCTACTACTCACATCCAACCCAAGTGGTGACAAGAGAATATATGTGCTGCATTGAAAAGGAAAGCACTAGGACTCATATCCAACTTAAAAGGTAAAAATAGAATATGTGTGTCACGTTAGGAAGGAAAGCGCTAGGACTCACATACAACCCAAGCATTGACAAGAGAATATATGTGCTACATTGAGAAAGAAATCACTAGGACTCATATCCAACTCAAAAGGTAACTAGAAAATATGTGCATCACATTAGGAAGGAAAGCGCTAGGACTCACATCCAACCCAAGCGGTGACAAGAGAATATATGTGCTACATTGAGAAGGAAAGCACTAGGGCTCATATCCAATATAAGAGTTAATAAGAAAATATGTGCGTCATGTTAGGAAGGAAAGTGCTACTACTCACATCCAACCCAAGCGGTGACAAGAGAATATATGTGCTACATTGAGAAGGAAAGCACTAGGGCTCATATCCAATATAAGAGTTAATAAGAAATTATGTGTGTCATGTTAGGAAGGAAAGTGCTACTACTCACATCCAACCCAAGCGGTGACAAGAGAATATATGTGCTACATTAAGAAGGAAAGCACTAGGACTCACATCCAACCCAAGTGGTGACAAGAGAATATATGTGCTGCATTGAGAAGGAAAGCACTAGGACTCATATCCAACTTAAAAGGTAAAAATAGAATATGTGTGTCACGTTAGGAAGGAAAGCGCTAGGACTCACATACAACCCAAGCATTGACAAGAGAATATATGTGCTACATTGAGAAAGAAATCACTAGGACTCATATCCAACTCAAAAGGTAACTAGAAAATATGTGCATCACATTAGGAAGGAAAGCGCTAGGACTCACATCCAACCCAAGCGGTGACAAGAGAATATATGTGCTACATTGAGAAGGAAAG